>NW_024962250.1:11864688-12029060 GCF_019238085.1 Lagopus leucura | reverse complement strand
CCAGTGTTAGAATTTTGAATTATTGAATGCTAGCTTACTTAATGGGAACACAAATTCAAGATAGAAAGCATTTCACCTATACTGCATTTCCTAATTTCAGTATACTAGCTATACCTTTTGCTAAGATGACCTTAAGCAGTTCTTTTTTTTTCCCTTCTTGATATTTACATCCAGCCAACATTTACCACACTTCAGATGCATTAATAAACCCCTAGCTCCTAACAGTGCCAGTGTTGGAAAAAATGAATGAAAAAAAATGACACCACTACCACTACTGATGATTGTTAACAATGTACATTTACCCTTGCAGAGCTGGGCAGGTGACTCAGTAGGTGTGTTATGAATCCTCATAACAAAAGCAAAGTATCACCCTCCTCATATTTTTAGGTCAGGAGCAGCTCCTCAAGTAAGGAGACCGGCTTTAAGGAGATACTTAAAATCAAATTGGAGAAAGTAGCTAGTAGAGGCTAAATGAACTTTATCATCACACAGGTCCTGTGTCACATCACAGCTCCTTTCTTGCCTGTGCAAGATGTTACCCCCAAATTGAAAGTACAGGTTGAAAAATAGTTGGCACACTGGTGCCCCATAGGAAGAAGAGTCAATAAAGGCATATGGGATCAAACTAGAATAGATCAAACCATAACCATAAGGTCTTAACATTTCCAGCTCCTCCAGCATGACTGAAATCAGCTCAGGAGCACAGCTGTCCACACGCAGTCACTCAGCCAAAGCTGAGTTGTTAGTACAGGTGAGAAATACTCAAGATGCCATATAGCCAGCAGCAGTACAAGCTCCTGCAGCACCTTGCAGAGTGTGCAGGTGTGTGTGCAGGGACATGGCCCCCTTCCCCTATTTTCCATTCAGGAGCCCTGGGGACCCCTTTGCTCACTTACTTTGGGACACCTCTCCTTCTCTGTCATCACTGCTGTGTCGCACACACTGCTCTGCTGTAGGAGTTCCTGGAGGAGCTTTTCTCTTGTGATGACAAAAACAAACAAAAAGCCCAGAATAAAGGGAGGATGTCAGGAGAGGGGGCGAGTTATCTCTGCTGAGCAGTATTTGGGCACCACCCAGCCAAGCAGCTGAGTCACAGCCCACACGCCTGGGCGCACCACAGCCAAGGGAGTGAGCAGCAGCATGAAGCACCCTGCCACCCGCCTGGAGGGCCAGGCATATCCTTTGTGTCTGTGTGTACGTATTGAAGAAGTAGATATTGGTGCGTGTGTATATTGCAAGACACTGCATTTGTTTATACAAATATACGAGGGCTGCTCTGAAATAAATCCCTCCTGTTTGTGATGTTGGCCCACCATGTCAGAAGCAGATGGTGGTAGGGCAGCAGAGGCTGAAACTTCCCACCAGTATTCTGTTACATTTTATCACCATGTGACAGATGGCAGCAGAGGGGCAGCCTGTCAAAATGGCGTTTGACATGGAAGATCATATGAACCAAAGGTGTGGCACTGAATGCAGAAAAAAAATGGCACCCATTGGCATTCATTAGCATTTGCTGAACATTTATGGAGACCAAAGAGTGGATGTGAGCACAGTGAGGTGGTGAGTAGTGCATTTCAGCAGCGGTGACAGCAATGTGATGGACAAACTGTGTTCCAGATGGCCATGCAGATTTTTACACGTGCAGCATGCTGGCTCTTGTTCATCACTGGTGAAAACGCACAGTGAATGGTGGTGAGTGTGTTGAAATATAGTGTTTTGTAGCTGAGAATTTCCTTGATCAAATGGTGTTATTGTGCTTTATACCCGCTGGAGTTTCCAAGGAAATGAATAGGAGGCGTTACTTTTGGAGTGGCCTACACAGTACACACAAGCATTGTGTCTTCTTGTAAACTACATTTTTTTTCTTCCACTCCGGCCCTTTCAAAGGAGAGCACGTGCTCTGCGTCCTTACAGAGGGCAGCAGAGAGCCGTACACACGGCGGTACGCACGCACACACCTACGAACGTATCCCTCAATGCACGCCTTTCTCACACCCTGTAACGACGTATCATATATTTACTCCTTTGAGTAAGGACAGAAACGGCATCAAAACGTAGTTGTTTTTACCCGCGTATGTTTACCCATAAATATTCCCCTCTGTGTACACGTACATACACACCCAGCCACAGCTGTGCCTATCAGCCCCCTCCATCATTAGCTATAACTTTTGCTTAGCCCTGAGGCAGCGCGGTTGGAACACGAGATACTTAAAGGCCCGTTCCAACCGAACAGCTCTAACCCCGAACCTTCCCACACGCGCCCGCCCACAGGCACGCACACCGTACGTTTACCGCACGCACCGCGCGGCACCGCCCACCCACCGGGAAGCTCGGCAGAACGGCGCGCTGAAGGGGCGGAGCTTCCCGCGGAAGCCAATCGGAGCGGCTGTCAGAGAGGGGCGCGGGGCGTGCCGGTGGATGGGGATAGGAGCGGTTACGGGGAGGGCGGGGCTAGCGCTGCCCGGAGCCCTTAGGCACCGCCCGGTTCCCCAAAGAAAGATGGCGGCTTGTTTACCTTCTGCCCCGACCCGGCCAATGGGCGCGCGCCTCCCCATGCCCGCCCGGCGGCGCGATCAGCTGAGGCCCCTCCCAAGATGGCGGCGGCGGTGCTTCGGTAGAGTCGGTGCCGCCGCAGCGCCCGCCCCGTCAGGTAACGCTAACGGAGGGATCTCCCGGCCGCTCCGCGCTGAGGAGGCGGGGGGCGGCGGGAGCGTCCCGCGGGGCTCTGTAGCGTTTAACGCCCCGTCGGCGCGGCGGGAGGCCCCGAGGGCTGGTGTCGGCTCCGTGTGAAGCGGAGACCTGGGGCCTCCCGGCATCGTTCCGCGTGTCCCCTGGCCAGGTGCCGGGAGGATGCATCCCTTCGGCAAGGAAGAAGCGGCCTCTCTGGAGCGGCTCTTCGGGTTCTTCTGTGAGTGCGTGCGAAGCGGGCGCTGGGAGCTGGCGCAGGCCTGCGTGCCACAGCTGGGCCGGTGGCGGGGCGACGGCCCCGGGAAGGTGGAGGCCATCCTGGAGGCGCTGGTGGCCTGTCCGCGGGCGGCCGGGTAAGGAGTGCCGCTCTGCGTCCGATGGCTGCTGACTGCGGGAGGCCGGCGGGACGTGGGGCGCAGTGCGGGCTTCTGCGCTGAGGCGTGTCGGATGTGTCCAGGCGTTTGGTTCATAGGAACGGTGCCTTTCCAGCGCTGCAGGGCGTGCTGCTATCCGGGGAGGGTTAAAGCTTTGTGTGGTCATACTTCACGTTAAGGTTTGTGCAACGGTAAATGTTCTGGGAAAGGCTGCTATGCTGTCTTTTTTCTTTCTGTTTTCTTTTCTTTTCTTAGTTCTTTTCTTAGTTCCTTTGACGGTGCTGGCTTTGAATACCAACTTTGAAATGTCTGTATAAGTGGAGCTTATGAAAAGCTGATACAAGTTAGAAGGTTTTTTGTTTGTTTGATCAGTATAGTAGGTTAACTTTAATTTGGACAGAGAGCTACGCTTGTGCTGTTGTGATGTAAGAGTTTGCTTCATTTGGGGGGATAGAACTAGACGGGACAGGAAATAGCAGCTTGACAAGCAGTCAGATTTCAGAGAAATCTGCTGAAGCACTGAAAGTGGGTTCTATAGCCTGAACTTTAGACCAGAAACACATTTCATTGTTTTGAAGAAGAGAACTATGGCAACAGAATTGGTTTCTCACAGACCCAAAAGCCGTTATTTGCACAGCAGAAATAATTGAGCAAGCGTGTAAATAATGTTAATGTTCTGTGTTCTCTGTATTCTTTTCCTGCTAGACTCCAAAAATTTAGTCATTATAAGGCATAAAGAAATGAAAATAAATAAATAAAAGTAACTGATTTCCACAATCTAAGGAAAGGGAATGTCGTTGTATAATCCGATATATCCATGTTTATTGCTTTTACAGATGTGAACAGAATTGCAGCCCATGGAGAGCTGCCTGGCTTTGGCTTCTTGTGCTGGAAAAATGGCTTGCAAGGAATCAGGTACAGAAGTTAGTTCTAGTTGTCTTCCAAATGTGGAATATTTTCCTTGTTACTTGTTTGTAACAGCAGGTTTTCCTGCTGTTCATGAAATCAGGCTTTCAGGGTAGCTGATCTTTTGGTTTTTCTTTTACCAAACTTCTCAAGAAACAGCTGTTAATCTTTGAAAGTGACTTTCTCTTCTGCACGTTGGAGATTAAAAACTAATGTTTTTTTTGTTGTTTCCTTGGGTAATAGAATTTTTTTTTTATCACCGAGTATTTCTGTAACCAGAAAGGCTTAAGTTTATCAAGCTCTGCATTTGTGTAGCACCTTTCTTACCTGAATGAAGAAATAGTTCAGGAATCAGATAATTCTTTATTAGCTTTTGATGCCATAGGAGTTTAACATGTGCTTCCTGTGTCACTCTTTTCAGAATGACAGATGTATCCTGCTTCATGAGTGAAAGAGAAACTAGTCTTTTTCCTTATTTGTCTTCGTTTTATTTGTATGCTGGGTACTGTGGTCATGTATGTGTGTGTTTGGTGGTGTGTGGGGTTTTTGTTTTTTTGTTTTTCCATTTTAAATTCACTTGTTCTTGACACTGCTAAAAGCTTTAAATTTCTTCACTATTTTAATGGAAGATGCCTTAAATTATTATTATTAAATATATTATTATTATTATATTATATTGTTATATTATTAATATAATATATAAAATATAATATTAAATATAATATTATATTGTAATTATAATTATATATTATAAATATAATAATTATTATAATTATAATAAAATATAGTATTATTATTATATTATAATATTAATTATATTATTATTATTATTATAATTATTAAATATTATAATTCCTGAGGAAGTGATATTTTGTCTCCTATTCCAGTGGAATCTACTGGTGCAGCAGCACGTTCTAGATGTGGAATAGTCTTCAGTTGAGAGTTAAGTTTCTTCAGAGAGATATTTGTCTGCCTTAAAAAGTTAATGAAATAGCTAAGATTCAGTTATGATAGTACAGATAAATAAAGCTTATGTTGGTTAATATTTTCCCCATTCTCTTTTATTGTTTCAGAAAACTGTACCTGTTGTTCTTCAGAGAGAAACAGAATTTTTATTGTTCTTGGAAGAATTGCAGAAAGATGTCTCTGAAGAAGTCCTCAAGGTGAGCTGCTTAGCGTATCTGGCTTCTTCTTGTTAGTTATGTGGATTGTGCAACCTTAACAGTTTTGTGTATATTTTCATCTAACCTCCAAGATTGTAGTAGATTGCTCGCTTGTCTGTATTGTTGCGCAGAAATATGATATTCATAAACTTCATCATTGTAATTTCTTTCAGGGGTGTAATAATAGATGGTTATCTTTTGAGCCAGCCAAAAGAAAATAAAAAATAAGGGCATTGCAGACTTGTCTTCTAGCGTTTTGCTAAGAGATAGAAGAGGGTAGCACATCTGCCATCCCGTAGGAGCTGCTGGTGTGAACTAAGACATTGATGTAAAATTATTTGTGAGCATATGACCAGTGAGTGTAGTGTAGTTGTGTGTTATAGGTTTAGTTATATTTTGTTATGTATTTAAGCATATCCACTCTTATAGGGAGACTGCTGGATGATGTAGACTCCAATTAGTGAATTAGCTAGTTAATTTCACGTTTCCAAATTGATTTATCTTCTTGCTTTCAAGTTTATCCTATTTGGATTAAAAAAAAAAATCATATCTGTGGAGTCCAGAAGGTGTAACCTTCTATTCTTTCCCTGTCAGGAGCTGTTTGAAGCATATGTGTGCACCCAGAACAGACGTGCTGCAGACACGAAAAGAAGAGATGGCTGCTCTCAGAGATTCAGTTTGGATGTTGTTTCTGCTCTCCGAAAACTTCTGTTACGAGCTCCACAGAGGGTACAGGTCCTGCTGGAGTTCTTCCAGGAGGATCAAGACACACACAGCCCTTCAAGCCAGCAGTACTGCTCTCTGCAAAACATCTTTGTTGAATTTCTTCGTGACTCCTTGAAATCTCTGCAGAGACTTCAGTGTGGTTCTGAGATTTCAGAGCTAGATCAACGAGAACTAGTAGATATAATTTATTCTGTTCTCAGTATGGTGACTTTTGAGGTGGAACACCAGGCTGATGAACTGCAACACCTATTCAGGGAGCTCTTGGATGTATGCTGGGCTGAGGGAAGCCCACTGAGGGAGGAGAAGCTACTAAGCTGTATGCTGAGGAAGCGGAGCCGTGGCCTGTTAAACCTATATAGCAGTGTTCTTGTAGATAAAACAAGAGAAAAATTTCTGGTATCAAAATCAGTAGGAAAAGGTTCGTTTTTCTTCTTTCTTTGTTGTGGTTTCTTGTTTAACAATCCTGTTTAGGCATTAAACAGACAAGGAATCAGGCAGTGCTCTTGCTGAGGTGCCTTAACTTACAAGCTGTGGAGTCCTGTAAAAGATGATGCTAAAATGACTTAAAGCAAGGATCTGACATAGGAATACTGGTTCTCTTCCTACATTTCTGCAATCTGTACAGCTCTTCTGTCTGAGCATTTCCTTTACCACCCCATACTGTGCTCCATTTTAATTTCTTGAGTGTTTCTCTGCTGAAGTTCTTTCTTGGGGGAGACGGGAAATTGCTTGTAGAAAATTGGCATTCCATGTGTATGTAAAATTCTTACTGGTTCAATTCCAGCTCGTGGTGAACAGTGTTGGAGGATGTTTTATTTCAGGCCAATTAGTTTTCTTTCAATAATAGAGATTGCTGAAGGAAAGTTCAGGCTGGTATGGTGTGACAGATTGGCATTGTCTGGTAATAACTACAGGTAGGGCTTCCTTGTAGGACAGAGAAATAGATATGTGATCCCCTTCCTTCTTAGTGGAAGCATTTGAATTTTCACTTTGCGCAGATCTAAGACAAGGCTTTGCTAGGCCCTGCGAGCAGCACAGTGTCTCAGGACAGAAGTGGGAATTCATGCATGATATAGATAAGGAGAAAGAAATGCATTATGACCTGAGCTAATGCGAGCAACCTGTGTGCTGTACAGGCTTCTGCTATGTTCTCAACTGTCCAATATCCTGTTTTCCTATCCGTCCTATTTCTTGTTTACCATACTACTTCTTTCCTTGGTTTTCTCGTGATCCAGTAACAGCATCTGAGCATCTTAACAGTTAACATATAACAGCATTCAAGGAAATGTTGAAGGTTCATCAGTTTAAATTAGCAGCAACTATGCTTCATTTAAAGATACTGCTCTATCTGTACTGGAAGGTAATCCTGTGATATTTTTTAGGATCGTCTGAGCAGCTGGATGCAGAGCGAACCATGATGAATTTGTTTTCAGATCACAGAGAGGCTTCTTCATGGAAGACAGTGTATTTCTACTGCTTGAGCAGTAGCAAGCACTTTCTGGAACAGATTCTGGTATGACCAAAAACACATTTAGGGAGAACCCCAGTGGCAACTTAAGTCAGTCCTTGTATCTGGTGTTGCCCAGAAGAGTTTTTTCAAATGGTGTTTATTAGGATTCACAACTTTATAAGAACACAGAGGTGACTGATGATAACTCCCTTACTTCTAGCTGTGTGATGAACTCAAAGCCTTCAATGAGATTTTTGGAAAAGCACTTCTGCATGAGATCAAATCTTAGATCTTCAGATTTTAACAAGTCACATTTTGCATTTTTGTTTGTTATGCCTGTTGATTTACTCTGTGGCCTGGGTCTGGTTGGTTAGCTTTTCTGATGCTGGTAGCTGGGGCGGTGAAACTCAGGAGTTGGCAAGGTAAAACTTTGTGTTTTAAAGAGCGTTAAGTTCTGGCAAAAGATGCTGTGGTAAGATTTAAGTTATTTGAGCATATTTACATTGAAGCAATAGCATCCGGGTTGGTGATAACTGTTCGAATGTAGATTTAAGTTTTTTGACTTGAATGTAGTTGTATTTCTAGATGGCCTGCTCACTCAAGTTTCTTACGTGGTGCTCTTGACAGAGACATAATCCACAGAAAGCAAGCATTTGAAATGATGTTTTTTTTTCCTCCAGTTTTATGGAAAAGTAACTTGATGGCTTGTGAAATACAACTTCAGGAAAGTTTCAGGTGCAGAGCTTCTCTATTTTAGTGAAGATAATGTTGAAACGGCTTCTTACTTACATAACCCATTAAGTATTATGAATCTTTGCATCTTGGAAAGATAAATGCTTCTTCCTTTTGTTTTCTAGGTGACAGCATTAGCTTTGCTGAAAAGAGAAGACTTCTCAGGCCTGAGCAGCTTACTGAGGAGAGAATTCAGTCCTCTCAGCCGCCTCTTGGTGTTGCTAGGATGGACTCACTGTCAAAGCTTGGAATCAGCAAAAACATTGCTGTGGACTCTTCACAAAACTCAGGTAGTCAACAGAAAGCAAGGGACAGTGTCCCAGTCTGAATCCAATGAATTCAGTTTGTATTCTTAGGTTGTTAGTTGAATTTCTGTGTTTGTTTGTTTTTAAATTTTCCTGTAATTTGAAAGAAAAATTTACAACCTCAAATTGTGAGAATCTGAATTGCAGATTTTCTTTAAACAAAGCAAAATAAAGAGTTTCCAATCTTTCTCAAAAAGATGCTACAGTTGTGTTAGGTAATGCAGTTGGATGCTTTTCTTGTTACTCCTTAGCTGTGATAGGTGTATGATTGTGCAGGTGACTATGAAAGTTTATCTTACAGAAGCTGTTCAGCCCTTTGCTGTTAACATAAGAGGAAGACAGATGGTGACAGTTGTTGTCTAGTTTTGAGAAGAGCCAGAGGACGTTTGATCAGTGTCATTTAATCTAGTAAACAGTTTCTGGATGGAGACTGATTGTAGTCGGAAGTAAAGTGAGATCTAACCTGTAACAAGGGAGCTTGGAAATTTCCCATACCCCTTCTCAAAATAAGGGAAAATCACTCACTGGATCTGTGACTGAAATCACCTCTTCGTTTGATAGTCTTCCTCTTTGATGAAGACTGACAGTCCTAAATCTGAGGATGTGGTGCTGTTCAGGTGATGTTTGCTTTGCAGACAAGTGGCTTGAATGACAGAGGTGATGGAACAGGAGCCCTGCAATGCTGGATCTTAGGGGCAGGTCTAGTATGATACTGCCTCAAGGAGGTTACAATCTAACATGTATTCAGTAGCCTCTGAAAAATGGATGCCTTGAATCTGGTTTTAACAGGCAGGCATCTGCAGTAGAAGAGCATGTGGAAAAGGAGAGTGTGCGCTATGTAATTAATTCTAGAGGTCAAAGCATTAGTTTTGTTTTTAAAAGCTAACCTTGAAAAGCAGTGAATTCATGTTTGCATGGTCTGTAAGTGAATTGTGTGGAGGCTGATGGATTTTAATGTTCCTTCAGAGTAGCTCTTTTTTTGCTGCCTTTGTAATAAAACTGGCAATTTTCTGCACTTGAAAGCTACCCCTGGGTAGAAGTCTTATGAACCCTCATATGTGACACGAGCTTGTTCCTGCGGTTGAATTAGAGGATTTGTTGTAAAGGGATTCTTTTGTTTGTCTTTCCATTTAGGATTTGTGCAATGATTCAGTACTAAAAGATTTCTGTGATGGGCTCTGGGCTCAAGTGGAAGTTCTTGAATGGTGCATACAGCAAAACAGGTGAAGTAGAAGAACTTTTTCCAAACTGTCTTGCTAAAGCTGCCTGCCTGTTAGTCACTGTTATGTACAGGTAGAAATTGCGCTCTCTTTTGTGAATACTGGCTGCTCATCTCCTGGTATCTGCATAAGCCAAGCTTAAGAAAATACTCTGTGGGCGCTACTTACGTTATTTGTTTAACTTCCTAACTGCTGTAATTGGGTTGAATGCAAATTAGAGGGGGAAGTGTATCTTTAAACATGGTAGAAGGAAAGACCTAAATGTATGTCATCTCTTTGTTTGTTTTCTCTTGCAGTATTACTATCCCAAGAAAGGTTCTCTTGCAACACTTGCACAGTCTAGATTGCCATACTGCGATATACTCTCTTCACCATCTCACTAATCTTCTGACTCTAAATGAAGAGGATGTTATTGAGCTGCTTCAGAAAGTTCCTCCTAGAGACCGACAGTTGCAGGGTAAATGAGTAGAATAGAGACAAATCAGGAAAACCCCTGGTCCTGCTCAGTATTTCTGCCAGGAAGAGTCTGTTCTTATGACCGATTTCTGTAAATGAGGAAGATGTTATTTATTGATTCTTTTGGAGAATAAAACTAGAGATCATGTGGAAATTAGGTTAGAGTCCTTTAGGAGACTAAACTGTCTCCTGGGAAGGAGCTGTGAGGTCTCTTTAATCTCACAAGGACACACCTTTGTACAAGTTTTTTGAAGGCAGTAGGATTTTGCACGTGCTTGGAAATTTACATGCACTTTTTACTTCTTGTTTCAGAAAAACTGTATAATGGTCTTCCTCTTTTGTTGCTTGAAGCGGAGTGAATTCTGAAACTATTTTTTTTATTCACTGTTGCTTACATGTTGTATAACAAACGTGGCTTGAATTATGTGTTTTGAATTTCAGCTATCTCTGCACTCAATTTAAAACCAAAGGACAAAACCATATGAAATTGGCAGTGTCTCATGCTGTAACATCTTCACTTGTAGAAGATATGAAATATTGTTGGTTTTTTTTTTCCTCCTTTTACAATTAAATCTTACTAAATTTAAGATTTACCTATTTGCCTTCAGGCTGCCTTTATGTCCCTCTTTCCTCTATTCTATCATTGTCCCACGTCCCAGTTTGGTGCCTAGAATTACCTGATACTGCTGGTTATGTCAGTTCACTTAGAAGTGACTGTCCTTACACACTTGTTTGTGTGCAGCTTGTGTCCAGTTTTGACCACTGTAACTTTAATACTGTTTTCTGACAGGGCCTCTTAACAATGGTACAGAGGCTCAGTCTTTCCAAGTATACCAGAAACTAAGAAATTGCAACATTTTGTTTGTTCCTTCTTTGCACATTTATGAATTCGCCCCAGTTTCAACACCAGTTACATGGAGAGCTCTCAGTGATGGAGCTTTTGATGATTGCTATCCAATATCATGTTATTAAGATGTCAACTTCCAGTCCTGTATTTATTGACCTTGTTAATGTTGCCATGACTGTTATCCTGAATAAGTCTTAAAAACAAACAAACAAACAAAAAACCCCGAAGAAAACAACCTTCATGATTGAGACCTCTATATAGACTCCATATCCAGAGTTCTTGCTTTTTGAAAATAATTGTTTTGGTCAGTGTTAATAATAGATTGTTAATCACTGGTAACATTTCAATTATTT
This sequence comes from Lagopus leucura, assembly GCF_019238085.1. NCBI lineage: Eukaryota > Metazoa > Chordata > Aves > Galliformes > Phasianidae > Lagopus > Lagopus leucura. The sequence continues at coordinate 12,017,840 of NW_024962250.1, read as the reverse complement.
TCTCTTTGACTTCTGTTATATATCCTTCAAAGTCAGGAAGAGGCAGTCCTGTCAGTCCTGTCTTCTGGGAGCTGCGTGACTGTAGCAAATGAACTCTAGCTGTAGTTTTTCTTCTTTCAGATCCCCTTAATTTGCGGAACTAGTTAATGAAGGCAAAATTTCAGTATTCAAAATTTACAGTACGCAGTTTTACAGAAACTCCTTTAAAATAATGTTTTGAATTTTTAAGAGAGGATTAGAGTTAATAAAGTTCTAAGTTCTGATTTTATAATGTTAACAGGCATTTTTCTCTCCTCATCCTACTCTCTTCCCCTTCTTCCTTCTGTTGCTGACACATCTGTCAGCTGCAGTAGTGAAACTGAAATAGCAGTAGTGGTTGACAGTTGGAAGGTGCCCTTCAGATCAGTGCATTACTAGTTTGTGTGTCATCAGTCTCGGTAACAAAGAATTCCCGATGTGTGAAAGAATTCAACAGTAAGGTATTAATGTTTCTAGGGTAGGAAAGTCAAATGCTTATGGTTATAGGTTGTTTTTTCAGTACTGATGCAAGGAAAAGGGTTGGTGTAGATGCAGATACTAACACAGGTACTCTCCATCTGAGTCTTTCTATGAGCATATGTGGAAAGCAAAACTAAACTTCATTAGATTACCACTGTATATCTTACAGTGACTCTGGCTAGCATCTTGCTTGTCATTGCACTGTATTTATCAGACCTCTGTCTCCACATGCCTGAAGTTCTCTTAACACAGTGGTGTTGAGAGCTTTTCAGGTGCTATATAGCAGTGGAGATCTGGTGCACTGTAGTGGTACTCTGTGTGAATTCTGAGAAGGATTCATGCTTGAGTGTTTTCTCATTTGTCTGTTGCTGATGCTACTGTTTTCAGCAGTACTGCTGCTGTTCAGAATTGCATTGATAGAGAATAGTGGGTTTTCAACTGTATCAGCTCTCAGGGCTGTGTTTTGGCTGTTCTGCAGTTTTTGGGAGAGTTCGGGCTGGTGTTGTTTTTCTTTGAAACCGTGTCTGAACCTTGTGGAGGACAGTACCAGAACACTTTCTAGGTAGTGCTCTTCAGTCTCAGCATTTGGATGGACACCTTACCAGTGGATGGAACCAGTCTCTGTTTAAAATGCTTTGTGAGTGCTTTCTCTGCATGACAGTAGGCAATGGCAATCTACCCCTTGTATAAGAATGGAAAACAGTGGATTCCAACACTAATTTATTGCTGATTTTTTTGTTTTCCATTTTTCACTTTTGCATAGTAGTTTAATAACTCATTTAAAACTTATAACAGAATATATGACTGTACATTTCCTTCCTATTTGAAGGAGATGCTGACAGTACTTTTGAGTAACTGCAGCAGAATATCAGAGTTGTAAAGGGACCATGTCTCTGGCATGTGACAATGATACCTCCTTCCCTTTGAAAATAGCAAAAGGGGAAGGAGTGAGAGTAGTACTTTAAGCTGCTCTAAGTCTCACTCAAACTGTGGGACTGTACTTTCTGTTGCAGATCACATGCGGTAAATGTGACCGGTGGATAGAATCAAAAGGCAGCATTTATTAGTACAAATCTGTAGAAGTGGTGATGTTCCAATCTCACAAGTCATAGCCAGTCTACACTGTCTTCTGTGTTGTCTCTCTACTTACCTATTGTGTGATAGAGTATGAAACTATAAGATGTTGGAACAATGTGTTGTAAATGCAAAAGTGCAGCTTAACCACTTTTCTCTAGTGAGACTTTTCCTGAGAAGACTTTGATCGTTCTTGCTGTAGCCATATCTTGTAACACAAACTTGCAGAATATATTATTTTAAAATGCTGTGAGGTAACAGTGAGGTAGAGCAAAGCTGGCAGGGAGGTGACACTGGAGGAGAAGTTCGTTATAGAGAGTGGTGAGGTGCTGGAACAGGCTGCCCAGAGAGTTTGTGGACGTCCCATCCCTGGAGATGTTCAAGGCCAGATTGGATGGGGCCCTGGGCAACCTGGTCTAGTATTAAATGGGGAGGTTGGTGGCCCTGCCTGTGGCAGGGGGGTTAGAGATTCATGATCCTTGAGGTCCCTTTCAACCCTGGCCATTCTGTGAGAAAGACCAGAAAGTGTGGGAACTGCAAAAGACAATTCACTTTTTTTTTTTTTTTTTTTTTTTTTTTTCCAGAGCTTGCTACCCTCTCACCAACCTTGTTTTCTTCCACAGCAGCACCACTCCCTAATGCTCTCAGCCAGCAACGCAGTCTGGTGCTGTTCAGAGCATTTTGTGCCATGAAGTATGCTATCTATGCTCTCTGTGTGAATTCCCATAAGCATTCCAAGTGCAAAGATTGCATACGCAGCCTTCTTTGTGATATCCCTGAAGAAACAGCTTCTGGAGATCCAGCAGGTGAACTGGCTTGCTTTCTCAGTTTCAGTAGCTTATACTTTTGCATTTGTTGAGCTCTGAATTATCATGTAATTGTACACACAGTATGTATTCAGTGGGCTGTGCGTGTTTTGCAGACGCGTATGATGGCACTTCTGAGAGATCCTGTTACCTTTAGTAATGATGGATATGGATAGAACAAGGATCTGTCTTGTTGTAAAGCATTTATTAGATCAAAATATAGCGCAGAAAGGAAATAATGGAATGTTTGTGGCAGGGATGCTTTCCTAAGAGCTCACAATTTCCAGGAAATCCCAGTTTCCTAAAATCTGGGATTTTTTTTATTATGACTAGAGTGCCTGTAATCTGAGTTTGCACATTGTTGCACAGGGTGATGATTGATGCTGCTGAGAGGAAAGAGGGAAGTCACTGTTTTGCATTTAAAAAGATAAACATATGTACTTGATGTGTGAAGAAATGATCACCCCTGAGCTACTGGGAGAGTTGTCTTGGGGATTTCCTTAGAGATATGGGAGGAAAGAACTCCTGGAAAACATTGTAAGTGATCTTTATTTTTGTTTTTGCATGTACAGATTGCTCTCCTGTCTTTTCTCAATATCTTGTGAAGTGTCACCAGTTCTTAAGGAGCATTCCTGTCCCGCTGCGCCTGGAGGTTCTGGAGAACATCTTCTCCTTGCTTTTTGTTTCCTACAGTGACCTCCACAGTGACAATCTTCTACCTGAGGACTATGCAGAGGATGATGATCTTGACAAAAAGAGTTCTGCTGTGAGTGTAGAAGGCAGTGCCAGTCGGCGGTCTTCTGCATCAGAAAGTCCACAGCACCTAATAAAGGCTGGAAAGAAGTTAGAGAAGTATCCGTTAGCTGCTCGAACAGATCACTTGGACGCTCAAAATCTTCCTGACTTGGAGCAGTGTGGCAAAAGCTGTGAATCCTCTAGGCTAAGCTACCCAGATTTGAAACACTTCACCAGCAGTGTCACTGGATTTTTAGTGGATGACGTGGCCATGGATGCCTTCCTCTCATTGCTCCTCAACCATCTGGAAGAAATTCAGAGTTCTCTCCCATGGGACTCCAGTAATGTTCTTCGTGAAGAGCTGGAGCTTGTTGAGTGCTTGAACCTTTCTGCAAGCAGAGATGGCTTTGGAAGTCGTGTATTACAGTTCTCCAAATACCTTTCTGAAGCTCACTGGCGTTACAAGGTAGTGATGAGCAACAGAAATGCAGGTAGGCTTTGTGTTTGGCACTTTCTGGTATATGAACACTGTTCAGTTACAGCTCTTCAGGCAATGCCCTTGAGACTAAGTTCCCTGAGCATCTTGGTGAAGGAGAGTGCATTTTGGCAGGTATTAGGAGAGTGACCTAGTTAGAGATCACCTGGTTCCTGCACCATTCTCTTAAGAGAATTCTCTATTTTAATCAGAAAGTTCAGATTTTCATTTCCCTCTCCCCCCCCTCAACCCCCCCAATTCCTGTCAGATTTTTGCCTGAATCGGAGTGTTGCTTATTGCATATCTTAGACTGTGCAAAGTCTGGGCAGTATGGACCTCAAATGGTCCAAGCACACAAGTGTGGTTGTTGGAAGGAAAGGGCAGTTATATTTTGGAAATCTGTTTGAAGTGCTTGGGCACAAGTCTGGCACTGATTTCAGCTGCGTAAGATTGTGTTCTGTAATCACAGCTGTTTGATTGCAATTAGACCACCTCAACCCTGTTGATAGCAGTTGCTTCACAACAGTGCTACTGAAGCAGGGCTGCTGGTGTCTGCTGGTTTTTACTGCACTGTTAGGGAAGGATATTCTGTTAGTGTTTCCAGCATGGAGTTTAAAATGCATAATATGCAGATTTTTTTTCTGCAGAGATGAAAGCTGGTAAGGAAATCCTGGTGTGTGTTATGCTACTGCTTTGCTTTCCTGGGAGCAGCTTTCTTTGGAATAACTGTGTTCAAATCTTAATAGCAAATCTAACTATTTCTTTTGCTATTTCTTTTCTTTTTTTTTTTTTTTTTTTTGCCTTGTTTCTAGCTGCTTGCGTGCTTGGATAATACCTATTTTTCTGTATAGTTGCACTCATTTGGAGTGTATGGAAGGTACAGTTTGTTCCAAGCAACATCAAATGCATACATTTGGAAAAAATGCATGCGTTGTTGAATTGCATCAAAATTGCTTCAAGCTACTGATTTCAACTCTACAGCAGAAGAGCTCTTTAGCTGACGCCAACTGTGTTTCCTTTATTTGGAGATCTGCTACCATAGCTCTACCGGTGTAGATGTGCTGATAGATTCCTCAAGGTAGACAATCACTGTGATAGTGGGCTGCCTAGCTATTTGGTAATTATTTGTTTAAATGTCTCTTTTACAGAACATCAGCCTGCAGTTTCTCGGAGATGCAGCTCTTTAGTTAGGTGCACCAGTTTTAGGAAACGAGGTAGATCTCAAAGATACAGAACAGGTGAGTTGAAAAATGGCTTGGAGAGGGTCTCTGAAACGTGCTGTGCTGAGTTCACAGCTGAATGCAATTAGATTTAATGGACTAAAACCAGAGAACTAGATTTGTTTTTTCAACTAGTTTTCCAGCTAGTTTCAAGTGTCTTAGTCCAGTTCCACTTGGGTTGAGGCTATTTCCCTAAAGCTCACCTGCAGAAATAAAAGATCATTTATTTTAAATTCAGCTAAGGAAGTAAATTCTTTAACATGTATTCTGATTAGGGGTGGGGGAAGAACCGTACAACTTCTTTCCTCCTATAAGAATTCTTTCTTTCCTCCATTATATCCGATGACTGCTATATTTTCGTTCATATCAAATTAGTATTTAGTCTGTGAATTCATGGTACCTTTGTGACTTACATTGACAGCCATAAGATAAAATTTTCTGTTTAGACCTGAAAAGGTAAGCCTGGTTTTGGTTTAAGACATAGCTGATAATTTATCACTGATGGGGCTACACCACCTTACTATCTCTTGCCTAGTGTTTACTTTTTGTTAGTAGGCATTTTGGTTTTTTTTTTTTTTTTTTTTTTTTTTTACATTAAACGTGGGTAGTCAGAGACATCTCATTTGTGAAATAATTTTGAAGATCTTTTGCAGTTGCTTGCCTGTTATCTGCAATACATTTTAAGTACCTTTTCTAGAAAAAGTGTGTTTCACATTCTTGTTTTGATTTGCTTTTATTTTAGATGGGAAAGAGGAAACTTCCAGTCCATCGTGGGAAAGTACGAGTAGTGAGCTAAGTGCCAGTACCTCAGGTATTAAGCCACAAAAGTGGTATTTCTTTGTCTTGCCAGTGTGCCACGATGAAATACTTGTCTGACTGATTAATGTAAATTACTTCTCTGTACAGGACAGAGTTAGAACTGTTCAATGTCAGGATTTCCATTTTTGGATGACATTTTTTTTTTTTCTAATTAGAATAATATGCATCTCCTCTTCTAGAATAAGAAAATAGCATTTTTTTTCTGGGTATGTTTGGCTTGCAGGAAACTATGTTCTGCCCAAACAGTGAAATCTTCGGAGAATCTTCAACAAGGAGCTTATGTTACCCTCTTTACCTTAAAATTTCTGTGTGATTCTGCTCCTGTGTTTCTGTTTTAAATATGTATAGTGCTGCTATCTGGTAGCTGGCTGCTAACTAGTGAAATGTTTTGTTTTTCTATAATGGTGTACTGATTCATTCTCTTGTCTTGCAGAGGGAAGTACCAGTAATGTGTCTGGGTCGGGTGATTTGGAAAGTAGAGCCAGACCACAGCAGCAAAATCCCCTAATTCCTATGATGCTTTCCCCACCAGAATCACTGTTGGTTTCTTGTGTTTTGAGAGGAAACTTTGTAGAAGCCCATCAGGTAAATGATGTGTGTACCTTGTGCAATTTAGAAAATAGCTTGGTGTTGGCATTTGTGCTTATGGTGGCTGATGAAGTTCCTGCTCCTCCTCCATTAGCAAACACAGAGCTGAAGCATCTGCATTCCGAGTGAAAGGGTCACTGCAGAAATAGGTGCGAGCAAGATGAGCAAAGTTAATCCAAATTTAAGGATGCCTTTTTTTTTTTTTTTTTTTTTAAACCTATTGTATGAAAACTACTCTTCTAAGACTGGTTTCTCAAAGCCAGTGACAGTGTTTAATCAGAGCTGGCCAAGCTTAGTATTTCAGCAAAATGAAAAAAGTCAAGAGGTCACGTGAAGCCAAATGAGGAAGCAACACTTGAACAGCTTGCTTCAGTCCAATGAATCAAAATCATGGCTATGCTTCTTTTAAGCAGGGTTAAAAAAAAATTAAAATATAAAATGGAGCCAAAATGATGACTGAATTTATTTGTTAGGAGGTATGTTTTGAGACTGAAACTTAGAGTACTGAAAATAGACTTGGAACTAACAACCTACTCATCCGTAGTTATGGTTGTTTGTTTTCTTTTTTTAACTCCCTCAAGGTTAGTTTTCTTTATGTGACTTTTGAATTTATGCTCTGAAAAATATCTTGAGGTGCATTTTGAGCTATTAGATCATGTGCAAAAAGCAGGGACCTGGCTGATTTTTCAAATAGCAATATTGAGGCAGTTAATATTGTTTCAGTTACTGCACTAGCAGCAAGCTGCTACTCTGCTCATTAGTCCTGTTTGATGTCAAGCGTGCCGCTTCATCTTTCCTATACTTAGATGGGCCAAAAAGCATTTCATTTGTTTTGTTACTCTGAATGTCAATATTGCTGATGGTAAAGAATTAAAGGTTGGTTTGCATTCTGTTGATGGTTAACTAATAGGATCTTGCACATCCATGCTCATCTACTGTGTTTAAATTTCTAGAAAGTATTCGTTGCTGAATAAGAATTTGTTTAAATAGCTTAGTTTGGAGGTCTGACTTGCTACATAGCAAGTATTGCCACGTAGTAAACTGAAATCCTTGCTACATAATAATCTGAAATCACAAAGATGCAATTATGAAAATTAATTCAACTCTAGTCTTGCTGCAAATAGTAGATGAACTAGTAGATACAACACATGTATGAAGTCTGAAAGTGTCTTTAAGGCTGTTTTTCAGGCACTTAAAACTTGGAGGGGGAAAATAAATACTATTTTTGCCTGCAGAGTGCATGGTTTTCAGCTGAAGTACCAGTCTCATTTTATTCCCTCAACTCCTGTAGAAAACTCAGTTCTTTGACCCTTGAGAACTTCTTTTGATATGCTCTGTAATAGCATTTATTGTTAATTTGAAAGGTGGCTTTGATGTTCAACCTGGATACTTCACCTTGCTATGGTGAGTTGGTTTTCATGGAGCGCTACCAGGAGGCAGTACGAGAAATGGCCAGAGTGGAGCACAATATTGAGAATCAAGTGTCAGATGGTACTGGAGGCATCAGGAGGTCTGGCAGCGGCCGCTCAACGTTGCAGGCTATTGGGAATGCAGCAGCAGCTGGTAAGGACTGTGGGTTTTTTATTTTATTTTTTTTCTGTTTGTTTGTTTTGAGTACTTCAAAAAGATGAGGGAGAAATAGAAAGCAGAAGAAAACAATTCAAGTAGTGTCATAATTAGTGGAATAATTGTTCAGAAAGGTAAATATCTCTTCTTTGACATAAAAGGAAATCCAGAGTACTGAAGCTTACTGTTAGTGCTCTGTTAGTTTTATCAATTCCACAGTAAAAATTTTGTGAAGCAGGCCATCTAATGAGCTATTTTCATAAAAGATTAGAAAATAACTATCCTTGCCAGGATATTGAGATAAAAATCCTGTATAATTAGTGATTGATTGTTTTGCTGACTTATGTAGGTATGGTGTTCTATTCCATCTCGGATGTTACTGATAAATTGCTTGCAACTTCTGGAAGTCTTGCCCCTACTCTCCAAGAAAATTTCTGGGTCAGCAACATCCAGCTGGAGCACACTGATCCTCTCTGGGAAGTCCTTGAGGACCTCAGTCCCTCAGCAATGGCAGCGTTTGATCTAGCTTGTACGCAGTGCCGTCTTTGGAAGACATGCAAACAGCTTTTGGAGACAGCAGAAAGAAAGCTGTACAGCAGCCTTGAAACTCGGGGTAGGCTTTTGACTTGTAGAAAAAGCCTTCATATGAGCTGGTGTTTGTGTTAGCACCAGTGTTATAATCATACAGACAATATGAAAATTTTTTTTTTCTCCTTTTTTTCGTTCCTAACTTTTATTTTGCCCTGTTTGTCCAGTGACTTCTCCAGGTCACCGACCTGATTTTGTTTTGCTGCGTTCTGAAAGTATAAAGGGTTTCCCAGCGTTTCTTCAGCAAATAAGTAAAATTCTCAACTATTCCTGCACATCGCAAGGGCAGTCCAAATCAGGTAGTTTATTTTGCTTATACAACTGTATGTTGGAAATCTGTTGAATATTTCAGATTCTTGCCTTCTGTTGCAATGAGAAGTTAAGAAATTTTTCAGTACCTTACTTAGTATTTAATGAAAAGGGAGTGGAAGAACAACAAAAAACATTCAAGCTCAGTTTTGAATTTACTGAGTCACTCTGAATCTGGCAAACTAGCAGTATTCTAATGCAGTTTTGATTCTGTAGGTATTTTTCTGTGCAATGGTATTTCTGTATTTGTTGGTGTTTCTATTTCTTTGTAGAGCTCTCAGAGGAGAAAATAAGCAGTTATTTTCGATGCAGTATTGTAGAACTTCTGCAAGCTTGCTATCCTGCCTTGACTGAAGAAAGTATTACTAATGAGATTATTTTATCACAACATTTGGATCAAATTCTAAAAGCACTGACACATGTTGAACGTTCTGTAGGTGAGTTATTTTTGTGGTCATGAAGACTGACAGATGGATCTAGATGTTTATTGCGTCCTGAAAACTGTAAATCTAGTAGCAATGCTTTTTGACGCATGCATAAATGGGTAATTAGCTCTGAAAGTAATGCCTCCTATTTATTTCTCTGGAAACTACAACAGATTCAAAGAGCACAGTAACACTATTTCATGGAGCAAATTCTTGGCTACAGAATGATATTTTTCAACATAGTCACTACCATTAGCTCTGCTTTTTTGCCGACTATGAGTAAGAGCCCCTTGCCATGCTTCTAAAAATCTTCACCATCAGAGGTACCACTGTTGCTGTTGCCACTGCTGAAATGCACAACTCACCACCTCAGTGTGCTCACAGTCTCTATTTGGTCTCCATAAATGTTCAGCAAGTAGTGATGTCAGTAGGTGCCATTTTTTTCCACTTGGAGGAATTCACTGGCACACTTGCTTCATACACACTTCTGTGTCAGACTGTCTCTCTGGTGCCATCTGTTGAACAGCAACAAAATGAATATTGGTGGGAAGGTTCAACCTCTACTGCCACCAACATCCACTTCTGACATCATGGGCCAACATAATAAAATAGGAGGCATTACTATTGGAGCAGCCTCGTATATTATCTTTAAAATTATGAATACAAAATATGAGATTTTGTCTGTAATTCTTACTGTTCAAGCATTTCTTTTCAAAACTAAAATTGTGATCTTGCCAGAGAAGAATGGAAAATGTAAATTTGAGTTGCTATTTTATTTATACTATTTTCTTCAATCATAGCAAAGAAATCTTGTAAGTATATTTTAACCTGGCTGCTCATACTTAATTAGATGTATTCTTATTGCTGCTTTTTCTGTAGCTTTTAGAAAAAGAAGGCAAACATGTAAAATGACTGTAATATAACATACCTTCTGGTTTTCTTAGGCCTAACAAAAAAGGGTTCATCCTTTTCTGAAGGAGTCTTCTAGGATTGTGTTTTTTCTGCCTTTTCTCAGAGTTCACTTTATTTAATTGTACTAGGACCATTTATTTATTTGGTTTTTTCCATTTTTCTGAACTTTCAAACGGCATGCTTATGTTTAATGTTTATAAAATATTTCAATTATTTTATGTTTGAGCAAACATTAGGAGAATTGTAAGGGCTGAACATTTTGGAACATAGTGAGTGGTCAACAGTTGTGTTTTGGAATAAGCTTATCTATAATGATGCAACCAAATATATTTTCTGAGATGCTGTTTGCAAGGATGCCAATTTAGATGAATCATGTTCATCAACACTAAACCACTTCTCTCTTTTTCTATTTATTTTTTTTAATGTACTTTCTCCAGTTCCACAACCACTTTGTTTGACATTTGTTTGTTTCCACTTCTTTTGACATTTAGTGCTTGCTTAGTCTTGGATCTGTGTTTTCTTTTTTCATTAAACCAGACTCTAAAGGGAGCCTGCTTGGCACCTTGGTGGAACAGGCCTCTCTGAAACCTGTGGAACTGGAGAAACACCTAGTTTGGAATCAAACACAGCTCTTGCTGAGAACTCTTGATCAACAGTTCCAAACCTCACCAGAGAGCAACGCGATGATAAACTTTGTGAAGATCTTCTTTGACTACATTACTACACTGGCTGCTGTTGTGTTACGAAGTCTGAATACAGAGCTAGGTAAGGTGTTTTTGCCTAAAGCCTAAGTATAGGTGAAATAGCTAGGCTGTGTTGTTTGTCTGACTCTAAGAGCTAACTGTATAAAATGTCTCTTTCCTAAAAAAGCCTACAACCTGTACTTAGGTCTTTTGGTTTCTACTTATTATTGTACTACTTTATTAGTATCTACGCCACCTACAGCTAAGGTAAAAGTAGCTGATGGCAGTGGATAAATCAGAACAGTGATGTTAACTGCTGGTGCAGGTTCTGCACTTTGTTTGAATGAAACAAATGACTCCTGCCCTTCCAAGGTTGCTGCCCTACAAAGCAAGAATGATTTTTGCATCCTGTGGGGGTCAGTGTGCTGTGTACTTCTTGGCTCTCTTAGAAGTAACCAGTGCGTTGCTGCCCTATAGGACAGGAAGGGAATGTGCAGACAGCTGCACAGAGGTAAGCAGGCAGAATTTTTTCTTGTGAAATCGGTTGATGATAGTAGTAAATGAGAAGAATTGCATCCTCAGCATATAAAGCTGTCGGAAGAACAGAACTGTTCACTGAGAGGGGACAAATACTGCTTTGTTTTTAACATTGACTCTAATTGAGCTGCACTGATGTGAAATTTCACAGCATTGCTTTCTGAGAATACTTTCCTAAGAGGATAAATGTGGAGGATAAAGATCCATTTCCAAACATGCTGATTCAGCTGAGGCAGCTGCCATACCTGTAGCCTCTATATAGACATAATTCAGTCCTCATGGGCTAACTGCCAAAGCCAAAAAATGTGTACTATTTAAAGGCTGAGTGAGTTTCTGGGGAACTTTCTTTTACTAGAAGGTGAATGGAAATGGTGAACTTGTATGCCGAGTCTCTGTATGCAGACTCTCCTAACTTAGTATGAAGGTATTTCAGCAATACCAGCTAGACTTTCGCTCCTTCTGTAGAAGCAGCTGTATTTCTGTAAATCCCCCTACCACCTTTGCTCACTTTGATTAGAACAAGACACAAATTTACTAATCTGTATCCACAGACTCCTCAGAAAGCAATACTACGTATTTTTGTGTCTCAGTACAAAGGCATAGTATGGTTCAAGTATGCAGTCAAGTGGAAAAACTGTTGGAATGTAGATTTTACTTAAAAGCAAAAGATGCTCCACCCTGCCAGTTCTGGTAACTGATCTGATAAAATGTGAGCCAGAGGTGCCAGGTTTGTGAGGGGTATTGTAGTTATAAATCCCTTGCAGTTCACTCTGGGTTTACTTCACTAATGTGAACGTGGACCTTTGTAAACTTAGGAAAAGAGATTTCAGATGCAAGCTGTTAAAATTTGTGTTCCTAATATGAGATCTGGTCATTCTGTTGAGCTGACGAGTATTGTAATAAATGTTCTATATTGCCCTGTTTTTTTTTTTTTTTTTTTTTTTTTTAAAGACTTAGCTGCTGAAGTGAAAGTGGGGAATCCTTTCATATTGTTACAGCAGAGTCCATCTCAGATACTTTCTCAGCTCCTGTTCGAAAGGCAGGTTCAACCTGACAGGTTGGTGCTTTTCAGATATACTTCTCTAGGTTGTTTTGGTACTTATGATTTTGGGCCTTAGCCAAGTTTGAAGTTCTCTCTGGCTTCTCAGCACAGCTTCCCTTTGTTACCTCCCATTTGTAGGTCAGTTAATGCTGCAAGGATGTACCTGGTAGTAGTTTCACTGCCATCATGAAAATTTTTGCTAGGGAGCACTAAAACTCCATATTTTGGACAACTGACATTTGTTTGGAAGAGGCAGTGTCTTTATATAGAATTTTTTTAATCAAATGTATGACAATTCAGAACACTGGACTTGCATCTTAAATCTGTAGTGCAAAATGAAAGATACCAGTAAGACTACTTAGGAAGCATTAATAGCAAAATGTTTTAGTATTGTCACACTTAGGTGACAGTCAGTGCTTGAGTATTAAGTTTGATTTCTTTCAAGGAATGGCTGCATAAGCGCTGAGTTATCAATGTTGTGTTGTATAAATTTTGTTGTACTGCGTAGATAAAAGATATGTACTCTTGCCATAGGAAAAGAATCTAGGACTGGGTGATTTAAAAGATTTATGAAAATCTGTAAGGTACTGCTTGTGTAAGTTGGGTAGCTGGTTCTGTTTTCTATCCTTGCAGGCTTGCTTCGCTCTTGGCTAGAGAAGAGTTGAGCTTGAATGTGCAGCAAGTTATTGTTAACTGTTGCTGTGAAAGGCTGTCCTTGTGCGATTCAAGGCAAAAGAGCCAAGCAAAATGCCTTCTGACAAACATCAACAACCTAGCACACCAATGTACTAAATGCTGTCTGCCAGATGTTGAAATACCTTTCTCCAATCGCACAGTGACCTCTGAGGATGTCTACACTCAGGCCTCATCCTCTGTGGCTGACTTGAGCCAGAACACGCTCACTGCCTCCTGTCTGGATTTCCTTAAGTCTCAGTCGAAGCTAACAGCCACAGTGGCATGTCTAAGTGCATCTAATATACAGAAAATTCCCAAATCAAGTTTATCCTGGATGGAATTCTGGGACAAACGGGAATTGCCATTAGGTTTGGAACAGATTTCCAAGGAGTGTGAGGCATTGCTGAAGGAGTTCCCAATACTGGAAAGATTTCTGCTTGCTATGTTTGAGCCACTTCAGAATCAACAGGAAGAAGGTGGCAGTTTGGCTGGTGTCTTTTCTGGCAGGGCATACATACCTTTGGTTCTCCTAGGATTGCATTCCTCCACAGCTGTTAAGGTATTAATGGAAGTCTTTGAACAAGCACTTGCTGCAAAGGATTGGACAAGAGCTTTGAAGATCTTGGATCTGTACAGTCAGGATGTGGAGGAGGTGGTTGATGTGAAGGATGCTGTGCTGAGCTGTGCAGCTGCTGAAGGTAAGGATGAAGTTCAGTGTTCCTCTGCCTTCCTCCTTCTTTTTCATTTATAGAGAATGCATCCCGAAACAAGGGAAGGAAATAGAGGTAGTGGTTCTTGAGCAAATCCAAAGACAGAAGCAGATCCCTCCCTGTCTTTCGTGCTAAATTTGCTTTCTCTGATGTAGTTTGTTTTGCAAATTTGCAAATCTTGATAGTAAACTTGCCCCAAATCAATGTAGTACGAGAGAACTGGCAAGCATCTCATGTAACCTGTATGTGAAGACCTGAATATGTCAGGAAATTCTGATCATAGTACTACTCTTACTGCTATAAGAGCTGATCCGTTGTAATTGTCATACTTGGATGATGAATCTTGTGGAAGGAGAGGCCTTTTAAGAGTCTAAAGGTAGTAAATGTTCTATGTTGCCTTTGGGTACTTTATGAGAATCTGGCACTTGGCATCGGTCTTTTACTGGTTATCCCACTATTCACCGTTTCTCTTGGTGGTGCCATCCAGTGCAGATAAGGGTGTTTTTGTCCTGTTTCTTTTATCTCTGCCAAATTACACAAACTGAGCTTTAAACTGAAGTTTGGTTGTTTTTTTTTTGTTTTTTTTTTGTTTTTTTTTTTGCAGGTAAGGAAGGTTGGCAGTACTTATTCCCAGTAAAAAATGCAACACTGAGAAGTGTGCTGGCTCTGCGCTGTTTGGACAAATGGCCACTCGATGCCTGTTTGGAAATTCTAGCTTATTGTAGTTCTGATTTGGACATAACTGATGAACTGAAAGCAAATCTGCAGAGCAGGAAGAAAGAACTTCAGGTTTATCAAAAGGTACAAAGCCATTCTTAAAGTAACGCAGCAGGGAAAAAATATGCTTGCCCTTGGTGAAAAAAGTTTTAGCCCTTGGATCTATTTCAGTTGTGATGTGTTCTTGTGTTTTGTTTTTTTTTTAAGTCTTTCATTTGAAACAGCTCATATGTTTTTAGTACTATAATATCCAGCTAAAACTCTCTGCCATCTTTCGTAACTTCTCCACTCTGCTATGATAATTCACGTCTGCGAGTAGTATTTTGTATTGTTTTTGTGATGCCATTAATTCATTTTAACTTTTAAAAAGTTTTTGTTCCTCCATCCTGTGCCACTGTGAGGACCTTTAGAAGCTTTCCATGGAAAGTCATGGTTTTTATTTGCTTGAGAGATGTAGATATGTATAGTGTACAGAACTACTGGTCCAATAAACATGCTTATATTGCAGGTAGCTTTTCTAACTATGGGATAGTTTAGATAACCAAGTGAAGTCAGACTAGCTGGTCTGGAGTTCAGCACAGGTTGAAAAGGCAGATGGAGTGTAGAGCAGTCATAAATCCCTGCTGAGCTCTGTGTGGTGGTGATTCTGCTGGCAATTAGTTTGGCTTTCACACTCTTAGCACCAGCAATGTCTGTGGTATATGTGTACTTTTCCATCCATAGTTATTGCCCTGTAGTCTTTTGGAAACTTTCCCTTACAAACCTGCTTTGCAGGAACAATGATAGATAAACACAAAGAAAATTACAGTCTTTTTCCAGTTGGAAGTGCATTCACATAAAGGGCTAGAGATAAACGTGTTGACTTTTTGACTTTTTATTGGTACAAAGTAATTCCTGCTGTGAGGCACTCAACTGTTTTTCTAAATTTGATGATTGTTGTAGATAAAACTTTAAAATGTGTGCTGCAATAATATCAAACTTTTTCAGATTTTGAATTTGCAAAATGAACCACTGTGGAGTGACTGGCAGGATCTGAAAAAAGCCTGCACTGACGATCCCCAGGCCATCATGAATATCATTCTGAAAGCAAAGGTTAGGCATTGTCACATGAATTTTGTTAAGCTGGAACCATTAGACTTTGGATAAAATGCCAGTTCAACACATTTGAAACAGCAATCAGCAAATAGTACCTCTAGAAGGATTAGAAGGATTCTTTTACTCAATTCTTTACTACAGAAACAAATCTGTGCTTAATGTCAAGCCTTATGCACAGTTAATAAATCCTTTAACTCTTATTCTGAGCCATCTTTTCTGTTAAAATTTTGAAGATTTTAACAGTAAGACTTTTGGTGTAATACTATCTTGATTATTATGTAAGTGCTAATACAGTAGGTCTGGTTAGCTTGAAAAGTGTCTTCCTAGGAAGTCAGTTTGCTTTCTGTGAGATGGGAAAATATTCTCAATGCAGATTGTGACTCTTGCAAGTTGAGTCATCGTTTTCCCTTGTCATTTTAATTATTTGTGTTTGCATGAGAGAGGGGAGTCTGAGCTAAAGAATTTCTTGAAGCTGATTGGATCTTTTTAGGAACTGCTGTATTGGGCAGAAGAGGAGAAGAGGGTTGGATTGGTTTTTTTTTTGTTTGTTTGTTTTTTTTCCAATTTGTTTAGTTACTTTTGTTTGTTTTGTTTTATTCTTTAGGATTATGAGTTATGTGAAGAATGGGGGCACTTGTATCCTGTCCCAAGAGAAGACTTGATCAGTCTTCACCGTGAGCACCTTCTCCATTTACTGGAGATGGGAGACATGGAAAAAGCATCACAGGTAACAGCAGGACTCTCTCAACCTTACATTTCAAGGTCAAGTAAGTTGAGAATATGGTATCCAAACTGTTGACTTTATTTCTTCCTTTAGGGAAAGTTATTTTCTTAGGTATTCTTTCAAAGTCCTGGCTTTTACCTGGTCAGCTTTAAATGAAAATCTAGCTTTACAATCCCATTGTTGGACCTAGAGTTTCTATGTCTTCACAGCTATTTTAGTTCAATGGGAATATAGGGCCCCTTTTACTTGAAAAATCATAATGAAGTATTTTGTGCTGCTTAAACAGAAGAACCAGAAATTAAACTACAAAGCAAATTGTTCAGTAGAGCTTCAATGCCCAAATCAGCAAAGTGTGAATTCTTCTGGTTTTAATAATTATGAAGCTGTTGATAATAACAGATTAAAAATAATATGCACTCACTTTACATGTAGTCTGAAAGAGTTTTAGATGCAAGGAAGAGTCTTTTCAGTACTATATTGTGTATCTTGTTTCTTAATTTTTTCGTTTTGATTTTAAAACGGTTTTGTTTGTTAAATGGAGCAAATAGGCAGTGAGTAGTCTGTAAGTGGATGATCTCAATCACCACCGTGTGTGTAAGATACTTGTGGAGGTTAATTTGCTTGCTGGACCATTGTATGGTCCAATCTGTTATTCACTGACTGGTATAAAAAATCTTCTCCGGGAACGTAGTAAGGATTTATTGTATTTTGTATGTTTCTAGCTGTTACAAAGAATAGAAGATCCTGGTATTTGCCTTGCCATCAGTGAACAGTCCCTTGACCAGCATCCTAGCTTGGCAGCATCTCACTTTTTAGCTGATTACCTCACAACCCACTTCTACAGGAATCTGACAACAGCACGTCGTAATGAAATTCGGGCACTTTACATGGGATCAAAAGTAAGTAAAACTCTTGTGTTGTAGGATTAACAGCAATATAGCTGTTGAAGTATCTGCCTGTAGATTTTACCAGGGAATTCTCACCCTATGAGGCTCAAAATTCCAAGTCTTAGAATCCCAAGAAAGGTTAGAGATGACCTAAAACCTTTCTCTTATAGTTCTTGTATTCTAAGGTGGTTGCAGCTTTCAATTTAAACAGAGCATTCTTCTGTCTGAGCTGTGAAGAGGTAGGTACCATGCAGACTAAAAGAAGGAAAAAAACCAGCCAGGTATTTATCAGGACAGTTGCTAAGTTTGTCTTAGCAGAAAAGAAGCATCCTCAACTTAGTCTCTGATGTATCAGAAATGCCATGCTTCCTTCCTATGTGTAAACTAATACATAGATTACATTAGAAATGTGATCACCTGTATGGTGATCTTTAATACTTTCACAGCATGTTTCTTCCAGATGTGCTTCCAAAGGCAGTCAGTATCACTCCATTACTCCAGTTTCTGTAGGACTGTTGCCTTGTAAATGTTATGTGCTCATCCTGAAAATGCAAATGTAAACCAGTAGATTATCATAATAAAATACAGCATATCTGAAGAAAATGCAGATATTTCTGCAATATACTCTTTTTTTTCAGGACTACGCATGGCAGCTTGCTCCAGTACTTTGCACAACAGTATCAACATTTGTTTCTTTATTTTTGAAAACATGATTTAATTTGTGAAGAGTTTATATGAACTTCCCATCTTCACAGGGAACTGCTCATATTTTCATCATCTCATTTTTTTCTCAAAGGATGGAAAGATAAGGATAATGCTTTAGGTTGTTTTTTTTTTTTAATAGTTATGTTTTAATAGGATAATGTACTTTACCCCACCACAACATGTCATTAAATGCTTTCCTGTTTTCAGCTTCCTCTGAAATGAGACAGTGTTTGACAGAATCTGAAAACAGAAGCAATGTAAGCTGCTCACTAATTCTGTCACAGAACTACAAATAGGCCCAATAAGTCCTATCTTCATTTTTTTTTGCCTCTGTGTGTTATTTTATTCCTCATGTAAGCTGCTCAGTTAGTTTCTTGTCTTAGGCTCACATTAAATCAAATTTGGAGGTTGAAAAACTTCAACTTTTTTTTATCTACTTCCCAGGTACTGCTGACTCTGCCTGAACTCTCTCGTGTTAACTACTTCCACCTCTCATCCAAGCCACTGCTTATGGTGGAACAGCTGCTCATGAATATGAAAGTAGACTGGGTATCTGTGGCTGTCCAGACACTGCACCAGCTCTTAGGTAGACAGGAAGTTGGCTTTGCTGTAGAAGATATTGACAATTTGCTTTCAAAATATGCAGAGAAAGCCCTTGACTTCCCATTCTCATTGAAAGAAAGGAGATCAGGTGACTATTCTTGAGAAGGCTATTTTCTTTTTGGGCAAGAAGGGCAAGTTTTCACCAGGAATTGCTTTTCCGTTTCTGCTGTAACACTTTTAGATACTTGCCTTTAGTCTCCTCTTAGTCCAGAATATGTTCCAAAACTCCTTGTATTTCTTGTAGGACCCAAGGGCTTTAAAACTTTCTTAGTTCCTTCTGTTGCTCCTTCCTTCTTTTGTTTAATGCTCTTGGCATAGCTCTCTTCTGATGTGTTAACCAGTTCTCATCCATGTTGTCTTCAGTTCTGCATTTTGCTGTGCGTTTGAGGGTTTTGTGACTGGAACACCAGAGGGTGCTGCAGATTGAATCTAGTGGTTTCACTACATTAAAAATGCATGATGAGCATGCTTGTTTGTATGGTACCATCTTGCTTTATGCTAGTTTCAAAACGTTGATGTCATTTCATGATTTAAGGATAAGGCTTCTGCTATTATAAATGCATCAGACTTCGCATGTCTCTTCATGCAAAATGGCGTTTAAAGTTGCTGGTGTGTTCCTTCTGCTGCCATGTGAAACACTTAATATTGTTGACACAATTTGTATCTTGTTTCAACTGATGGTTTTCACAAGTGGTACTTCTTCTCTGCTGAACTATTTCTGAGCCTGTCAGTAATCCATTGCTTTAAGGATCCCTTTTTCTGTGTTTTATATAGTATTGCTGAGGGATAATTTTCTTGCAAGATAATACTTTGTAATTATACAGCTAATCCAGTTTGTGCTAGCATTGTTATATATTGCTCTGAGTGAATTCTTGTAATGTCTGTATAAAAAAAAAAAAAAAAAAAAAAACAGGTTTATCACCAATATTGTTCTGTTTTTTCAATTTTTTCCTGACCTAGATTCTGTGATACGTATCCAAGAAAGTCTCTGTCAAGTACTGGAGTGTGAAGCAATGTCTAAATCGGGATCATCAGAACTATCTCTTGCCAGCCTTACGGGTAAACTCTTAATGCCACTTTTTTGTGTGCTCTCTGGAGCACAGAGAAAGACAGAATTTTTCTTTGAGTCCATTACTGTGGTAGTGCTTCCTGTTCTTTGCTTAGTATCTTTTCTTTTCCATGTTAACTTTTGGTTTTACAGTTGAAATCTCATTCTTGTGTCTATTTCCTTCTTTCTTTTGGTCCTTGAATTTAGTTTAGTAAATCCTGCTTGCGACCATAGGAAAAACAGTATATCTTATTGTCTGAGGGTGCTCTACTTCCAATACAATGAAAACAATGTAGTTTAAGCCAAAAGAACTGAAGAACATTTGTTCCTTTAAAAGCAAGCACAAGTTCTTCTATAGTTTCCATTCTGCATCTAATGCAACAGATGTGCACTCATAGGACGCGTGTTGTAAAAGATGCAAGGCCAGTACTCTCAGGAAATGACTAGCAAGGGTTATCCTCAGACTGGTGATTCTCAGCAAGTAGTGGGCCTGAACTAGGGCTTATCAGTGATATCCTGACCTCCGGGTCAGTTTATTGTCCTGTATCCTGAACTGGAAATTCTATTGTTTGCTCTGCAAACATAAGACAATAGCAGTGTCTTGGATTTAGCTGTGCAGCCCTTCACTTTCTCTCCTAATAATATCACCACATTGTTGCAAAACCTGATTGCGTTGTTCCCTGATGTTCCTTGGCAATTCAGGTTCCATCTGCGTCAATTAGCTTCACTGGAATGGAGTTTTTCTCTTTTTTTCTGTTTATTATCCTGCTATGTGGAATGTGGCTTGTAGGGCTGCAAAGAGTTGTTGAAACTTTTAGTTAGCCTGAAGTGTAACTGGATTATATCATATAGTAGTAGACAGACTTTTAGTTTATAAATTGGATTAAATGAATTCTTCTTTGGCTCCAAGGATAATAAAGGCCAAAGATTAAAATTGTGGCAGCTTTGAATTGATTTACCAGCAGTAGATTGTAAAGCAGACCAGATCAAGGAGGCGTACAGTATTGCTTGCTACGCCATACTTCTCTTCTGATAATAAAGAGAAGTTTAAATCTTCAGGAATGTCAACTTGAAGATTGTATTTTATGGTGTACCCACTTAGTGTACATACACCTGTGTGTTTTTTTCATTCCTCCTCCAAGTCTCTGTTTGTGATATAAGAATAGATGTTGATAAGTATGGTGAAGGCCTATTAGTAACTAAGCAATCTTGGTCATTAGTATCGAAGTCTTATAGTTTTAGCTCAAAAACATTAATATTCCTTACACTATGTTAATCTGCCATGCCTTGTTGAAGGATAGCAGTAGTCTTGTTGCAAGTCTCAGTAAGCCTATAGTGTTTTCTGGTATTCAGAATACCACTAAATGTCTTGCCCTGGCTTCTTTTAAGGTGTCACCGTGTCCGCAAGTCCCAGAGAAAGAAGCCTGCAGCAGAATTTTTCAGAGGAATTTGTGCCACCTGAGAAGCCACCTCCGAAGCAACAGTGGATACCTGATGACACTGAAACAATATGTATGGTTTGCAAAACTGAGCGCTTTACTATGGTAAGGAGCAAAAATTAAGTTCTCAGAATGGTGACCACTGAATGTGAATTGTTGCTCATAGTGTGCTTCTAAAATTTGTTTTTGCACAGTGTACTTAAGCAACTACATTGGCGCTCGAGGGAGAAGATTAATTTGAGTATTGAAAATGCACTGGCAGTCTGTTATATTGGCTACAAACAACAATTTATTCAAAATGTTGCTTTTGAATTTGGAAGTGGCTAAGGTTATGTCAGAAAAACAGTTTACTGTTTCTGACTTTTTCAAGAGGTAATTTAAGTATCTTGGTGATCAAAGCTGGGACAACATCAGCTGTAAAAAGTCCAAGGCTGCAGCAAGTATATTTAAACCCCAGTTGTTCTGTGTATTTTTGCTGTTTATTTTTTTCCCCTCCCTTCTTCCCTTGCCGTAGCCTCCCTGGTAGGGAATTCTGTCAGTGAGAAAAGATCACTTTATAGTTCTGAGAAGTCTTATGACGTGCTGTTTCCTCTTGTCAAGTGAAGTAAGTTTACTCATGAGTGGAGGCAGACAGATGTAGGAGGATGCTGTGGAGGCATGTACGGCGGAGGACTTGAGTAAATCCTTTCGTTTGCCTACCCATGACCTTGTGTGCTCAGTTTAACAGACGTCATCACTGCAGGCGCTGTGGCAGGCTGGTGTGCAGTTCTTGCTCTACCAAGAAAATGACAGTAGAAGCTTGTAGAGAAAATCCAGCTCGTGTGTGTGATCAGTGCTATAGTTACTACAACAGAGAACATCTGCCTGGCTTGGTACAAGACACAAGCATGTAAGTCTTTCCATTCTAGCTCTTCTCAATGGAATGAGAAAAACTCAAATCCGGGTTCTATCTGGATATTATGATAACATCAGGTTTTGTGGCAGACAGCTGTTGTGTGTTGAAGGGACTACTGTACCTCAGTTTACTTCTCATACTGGAACATTAAAGAGCCAGTCAACAAAGTTCTTTATTTCTTTCTTTAAGCATCAGTTCATCATTAGACATAAAAGTTGAATGCTTTTTGGAAAATGTATTCAACAAAATCTGCTATGGTAAGTCACTAAGTTGCTTACAGTTTATTCAGCTCTGGATTATTACTGCATGGTGACTGGTTCTGCTGCACATATAATTGTTTTAATGCTACTCTCTAGTCTCTTGATTCTGAATCTCCCTGGGTTTAAGAAGTCATAATCAAGTTCACAATTAGGTAAATTTTGAAACTGTGCCCTTAACGAAAGGGCTGCCAGCTGTGATGACAGATTTTTATGATATAGTTGCTTTCAGCTGACAAGTACATTGAGATTCATAGGCCAACTGATGAAAAATGTGAGTTTTACTAATCATGACCTCATCAAGCCGGCTACTTAGAAGTCTGGCAGTATCAGCAATCTTGCTAGTAAAAGCAGATCTGAGAAAATGAGCAGTCACCTATAGGTAGATTAGCTAGAGTTGGAATGGTTGTTTATGCTACGAGATCAGGTCAGCAGTCAGCAGAGCCTAGCTGTGAGCTTGGTTACATCTTAAGTACTTAAGTGTTTGGTTTTTTTTGAAATCATCTTATTTGTATTAAAAAAAAAAAAAAATAAAAAAATAAAAAAAACCAACAACAAAAAAAACCCCCACACACCTAAGTCTTAAGGACAGAGACCTGCATCCCAGAGAATTCTGATACTGGGCAGTTTTTGTTCCCAATGTTGTCTTTGCTATGATAGGTGCAACAGAAGGTTATATTCCTACAGAAGGATATAAGAACTAATTACTTAGTGTAGTAGTGTAGTTGAAACACGTTATTTAGAGGCAGAATCATATATTTCCAGACAGTAGAGGGTAGGGACAAGGAATAGGTTGGGAAGGGTAGGGAGAGAAATACTAGATTTTTACAGTACATTGTTCTGAAAAGGCTAGCCATGTTGATCCTTTTCAATTTTTTTTTAACGTATGTTTTCTTGTGTGTGCTGGACTAGGCCTGATATTCCTTCTTTCTATTGCAGCACAAAGGAAGACCAGGATGAAGTGGAAGGTAAGTAGTGGAGTAGTATTAAAATTCAATTTTTTCTGAGCCTGATTGCTAGTGGAGTTAGAGGAAGCAAGCTGACACATCTAGCTGTAGCTAAAGGTTGATCAAAACTTCAGTTGCAAAAATTTCAATGGTGTTTTGTATGAGCAGGCTGAAATTAAGTGTTCCAGACTTCCATTAATGGGAATTTGTGACTTAGGAAAAATGTCTGAACCAATATAGAACAAGCTGTTTGGGGATTAAATGAAAGAACTGGAGAAGGCCTGTTGCGTACTAGATACAGTCATGGGGAGATTGCATTAAGAGTAGGAATTGTTAGCCGAGTACTGAGCTGTGGCACCCTCCAAACAATTGCCAGATGGGTCAGTTGGTGATGAACCATGTCTCACTTCAGAGATGGTCAGTGTCTTGGAATATGAAGTCAGTGAGGTGTCCCTACTGAGGATCTGACCTATGCAGATCTTGTGTAGACAAGTTCATGCAAGGTGAGTTCTCAGAGAGAAGCTGCACTTTGGGTAGAATGCAAGTCACTTGAGATATCTGTCATTAGAGGCATGAGGGGATGTAGGACAGTACCACTTGGAGCACCCAGTAGATGTTGCTAATTTCTTTTTCACCTGGAATGGCCGATAGATGATGGTGTTTCTTGTGTTCCAAGATCAATTTTTTACTTTCCCAGGCTTTTTTGCTATTTTTCCAGCTTCAGCAGTCATTATCTGCTGCAGATTCCTACTTTGTCAAGCTGTTTTCCACCATGCCAGGCTGTTTTTTTTTTTTTTAACTTTCCAGATAAGTTTGTTGTTGCTTTTTCTTTTGCTTTTATTGAGGATATCTTGGGATGTCTCTGGTTCTCAGCTATCCAGGTGCACTTAAAAGATACTAGCTGCGCTTCTCAAGGATGTTCTGGGATCCCAGGCTTGCAGAGATTTCCTTCTGTATTTCAGTAGGTGTCATCTTCTGTCAGTAATTTTCCTGTTACGGCAAGGTTGCCTTTACGGCTGCTCTCATCACATATTACTGGCAGTAGTTTTTGTTGAAAGGATGCTGATGATAGTGAAAGTGGGCCTAGGTGCAGTTTGATAGCTTTCTGAGGAATGGAAATGTTTCTGTAATGTGTGTGGTGGGCAGATGATACTGACAGGAACTGATACAACTGAGGGATCGCTGTTGACCCTGAAAAGGACCCTGGAAAGGCTGTGGGAGTACTCTGCATCATGAGTCTTCAGCCTTTTTTGTTGTTGTTGTTGCTTATATAGTGATCCTATCTACTTTTTTTTTCTTCCTGGCTGCAGAAACTCCTAATAATGAATATTCCACAGTGGTGCGAATACCTAAGGCAGCTGCCCTTGAATGGCTTCTTTCCCTGAACGAAGAGGAGAACGAAATTGTACGCAGTGAATTTTACTATGAACAGGTGAGGCCTGGAGAAGGAGAGTCCAGTATAAGCAGTTTGCTGGAGAACTGCCTTAACAATTGTTTGTCTTTCTTTCCTCCAACTGTCAGGCTCCCAGCTCTTCCTTGTGTATTGCCATTCTTAGCCTGCACAGCAACAGCATAGTGTGTGGCCACCAGCTGATTGAGCACTGCTGCAAATTGTCCCAAGGGCTCACTAATCCTGAGGTAGATGCTGGACTCCTTATGGACATCATGAAACAGTTACTCTTCAGTGCCAAAATGATGTTTGTAAAAGCTGGAAGGAGCCAGGACCTAGCTCTCTGTGACAGGTGATTTATCAGATGTTCACTAGGATGTATTGTCTTCAATGGGGAGTAGAGAGTGGGAGAGTTCCTTCAGTTGTGCCGTGGGCATTTCAAACAGGAAGAGAAGTTCATAATGTAAGAATAAGAGCTCAAGTGACAGAACTTCAAGTATTTTAAATATGTAATAATTACTAAGAAAATGCTCAGAGTAGGAGAAATAACTTGCAATGATTGGGGTAAAAATTTTACTTCTGTATTTTCTGCTTTCAGTTTGTATTTCAATTTACAATTCTAAAGCTGTGCTTGCTGAGAACTAGCATATTAATCTTTCCTCAGTTTTTGTCCTGGAGGGCTTAAAGTGGCAGGTGCAGTGTATGAATTTCACACACACCACTTTGGTTTTTATAATGTTCGTTGAGGTCTGCAATTACCCTCTTTGAGTGCACCACTGCATGTTAGGAAGTAAAAAAAATAAAAATAACCTGAATGAGAAAATATGATGGATAGAGAAACCTCATATACTGGTGATTTAGAACTACTGTTCAAAGAGCTGTCTTTGACACAAAGTTTTCCTTTAAAATTCTTTGTGTGTATGTCAATAGTGAAAGCATATGCATTTGTTTAACTTGTTTTCCCCTAGTTATATCAGCAAAGTGGATGTGCTGAATATTTTGGTTGCTGCTGCCTACCGCCCAGTACCATCTTTAGATCAGATTCTTCTCCCAGCAGCAGTTACGAGATTAAGAAATCGGCTCTTGGAAGCAGAGTACTATCAGCTAGCTATAGAGGTAATGACAGTAGGAAGATATGAATGTTAATCATCTTTCTCTGGTGATTTTTTTTTTTTTTTTTTTTTTCCTCTCAGGTGGATGGGATATGTGTGAAACGGACAACATTTAAACTGTTACAGACTGGGAGTAAGGTTTTTAAACAACAAAGAATCTTTTCTGAGTGCTGGAAAAAAGTTTTTTTTGAGAAGGAGCATGTCTTCTGCTGTGGAGCAGGCTCCAAAAGGGAAAGATAGGGGCTTTGTTTCCTGGTACAATTAAAATTGGAATGGGCTGACTACATGGAGGAGTCTTGCATCCAGTAGAAGGGCTGAGGCATCCTTTGTGGCAGGATTTTATCTGAAGCTTGTGTGTTTGATCTCATTTGTCTGTAATAACACAACAGATAATAGTAAGGCACCTTTTACAAGAGTTTACTTAGAAATTGGCAATAATGGCAAATCTGTCTATTGGAGCTCATTGGGTGTGGTTTATCTTCCCCTGCTCCCAATATTTTCTAAGTCTCTTTATGGCATTGCAATTTCTTAGGAAGAGAATTATAATTTTTAACGGATGATTTAAAAAACCAAACAGAAATAAATAACATATTTGAATAAAAACTTTTCATGTTTAAAGGCAGACGATTGACTAAAAAACGTCAGGAATAAATTTGATCAGCAGACTTAGAAGTAAAAAATTTCCTGGCATTTCATGAGGCATCTGCTATTGTTTTGCTTTTAAACCACAAACTCACAGTTCTTTATGCAGTTTTTCTATGTAAAGAAAAACAATTGCTTCTTATGACATTTTCCCATCAGAAACAGATTGTCTTCTAAGTTTTAAAACTGCTGAATTGAAGTTTTCCAGACGTGTGATTACTTAACCTTGTATGATTGAAAACATTGATTTGGACATTACGGATGTTTCAGTAGATATTTCATGCAATAACCTAGAAATAATCAGCATGTGATGTTTATGTTTATTCTAATGGGAAGTACACTTTAGGAAGGACATCTATATCACAGTCACAGACTGCAATAAGCCAGCTTTCCTATTTTCTGTATTGCAGTATTAACAAATTGTTTTGAATTAAGGTTTCTACAAAATCTGGGTTGGATCCAAGCGGAGCATGGCATGCCTGGGGCATGGCTTGTCTTAAAGCTGGAAATTTAAGTTCGGCAAGAGAGAAGTTTAACCGATGTTTAAAGCCACCAGTGGATCTAAACCAGCTGAACCACGGTTCGAGGCTAGTCCAGGATGTGATACAGTACCTGGAGTCCACGGTGAAGCCGGTACTCATTGCGGTGAGGATCTTCTGTCTGCTCTTAGAGCATACAGCAAAAATAGTTTGCTTTAATACACATTTTGCAGCAATGCATGATACAATATCGGGTACTGGTTTCTTCCCCTCTTTTGTCATGATTACCTGCTGTAAGCTAAATATCGTTGAGAAATTCACGAGCTGCTACCTCACAGTGAATTGATGACTGAGCAGCAGATGATAGGATTTTTTTTTTTGGTAACTGGGGACATACTTGGTACATGTGAAAGAAGCTGTAGTGGTTGAAATATTATTACTAGAGTCTGCGAAAAGTAAACTCCATCCCACTGATGTTTTGTTCTGCTGCAGTAATGGTATTTCTCTGCTAAAGCACTAATATAGCAGGAGTTGAAAGCTGAAGGTACAGATGTGAACTCGCTTGTTTCTTCATGGACAGGGAGCACTATTATATGATTTGGGATGAGCTCTGGAAGTTCTAACTAGGTGCATTAAAAAGCCTTTTAGTATTAAGTAACTACAGAATCATAATGATGAAAGACCTTGAAAGTAGTATTTTCAAAAAATAAAAAAGCCTATTTGAACTAGGTTATTGAAGCAGCTGCTGTGGAGTGCTGTGTTGTGTTTAATAAACAAGCTTCCTGTGCATACCTGGAAAGAGAGTTGTGCTAGCTGCCACAACTTTCAGCATGTCTGTTGGTAGCACGACTCCAATCTAGTGTTTATAAAAAACATTACTGGAGATTAACCCCTCCAAAATGATGACTGTTTTAAGGACAACAACAGAAAAACTTGGTCTGGTTGGCAGTTGAAAAGAAAATTTTCTTATTAGTTGTCACCTATCACTGATTCTATTCTAACAGCAGGACGATGATTACTTTGCCACATTGAGGGAACTTGAAGCAACATTGAGAACGAGAAGTCTATCCCTGGAGATGATGTCTGAAGGGAAGGTTCAGTGTAACAGCTACTATCAAGAGTGCTTGTTCTATTTACATAGTTATGGCACTAATCTGGCAATAATAAGCTTTTACATGAGGCATGACTGTATGAGAGAAGCACTGCTTCACTTGTTAAATAAGGTGAGTAATCCAGTGTTCCATTACTTAAAATGAAATTCAGAAAGTACTTGAGAGGTCTTCAAGACCAGTTGAAAATGACATGGAGTATCACAGCATTATGGGTGCTTTTATGCACAGGCATTTTTCAATATCCTGAATGTTATCTCTCAGGCTATTTAGTGACTACCTATAATTCAGTGATATAAGAAAATAACACAGATCTTTAGGCCTTGTGTTTAATCTCTCTTCCTCATTGTGTTCAAACAGTGACTTCTATAGAGAAGAAAAGTGCTCTGGTTTTCCTTTGTAGAGTCACTATTATCAACAGTGCTTTTTTTTTTTTCCTGCAAAGCTGAAAATTTGTACCCATTGTTAATACAGTTTAGAATAAGGAAGACTTTGAATTCCAACATGCTGATAACTTGAGACACTTTATCACAGTGGCTCTGTCTGTTGGTACTGCTTGTTTCATCAGACGCCTGTGTTTGCACTTCTGGGTGTACTGGAAATATGAGTAAAGGACAGAAATCTAGAAAAGCCAAAAAATGGTTTCTGATCCTGACTGCAGAAAACTGTATATAATAGGAGGGCTTAAGAACAACTGGATAATACAGTTTGGTTGGTATTTAATGACATTTAAGTTAGGAAACTACTCCAATGAAGTTCTAGCTTCATTTAGGCGGCTGCTTAGGATGTGTGTTGATATGAGTTCATTACATTTCCCCACTTTGAAAACTCCTAAGTGCGTGGGTGGCTGGGGAAGGAGGAATGATTAGTTTGTATTTGTATGTTTCTGTGATTGTTTCATTTAATATTTTTTATTAATTCTTGTTGATGATGTATAACTGTAAATACTGAATTCCATTATCTTCAATTTGCTTATGAGCTTTGTAATAAGTTGTTGTATAGGCTTTGCTTTTTCATTATGTCATCAATCATTCTGAGCTTCTATTCCAATCTGCATGTTAAAATTGTTTTCCAAATGTGTCTTTTATGTCACTTTAAAGAAAAGTTGCATGTTTTGCTGGTGACACAGTTTTGTGAGTTAAGGAGCAGACATTGAAACTGCTGTTGATGACAGTGGGGGCTTTGGGCATGGATGTCAGGTAGTGATCATGTGAACTAGAGAGCAAGAGTTATTACCTTAAGATCATAAGGTACTGAATTTCTGGCAAAACATTTTGCATTTGAGTGTTTTTGAATCTTGTTATAAGAAAAAAAAAAAAAAAGTAATAAATCCAAATCATGCCTTTAAAAAGTTTATGTGGGAGCCAAGAAATAACTCATGCTTCTTTCCATTGTAACGTTAACATACAGGATGATGATCAGGGCCATGAAGCACAAGGCATATAGGAGGAGAGTGGTGGAGATAGTTTTCTTATTTGTTTGTGGTGGTGGTGGTGGTGGTGGTTGTTGTTGTTTTAAGTTTGATGAAGAGCAAGCGAGAAAATATCTTGAGTGCTGATTTCAACCATTTCATGGGTGATGGTGGAAATGGAGTCAGGCTTGTCTCGCATTCATGGTACAAGAAGCAATGAACACAATTTGGAGCAAGGGAAGCTCCAGTTGGATACATGGAAAATGGGAATTTTTAATTTTTAATTTTTAATTTGCAATGAGGATATTTAGACATGGGAGCTGGGGCCCGAGAGGCTGCTGAATCGCCCCACTTGGTGATGCTCAGAATCTGACTGGACAGGTTGAGAAACCACTCTTTTAAGCAGGGGTTTGAGCCATGTGACCTTCAGAGATCCCTTCCAGCCTGAGTTATCTGCTGATTCTGTGATCTGTCAGTTGATACTTTTTTTGTATAAGGAAGATCTATGTGTGACAGCTGCTTTGCTTCAAGCCAGCTTTCTGATGTTTATGTAGGAATCCCCATCTGAAGTATTCATTGAAGGGATCTTCATTCCAAGCTACCAAAGTGGAAAGCTGCATATGTTGGAGAACTTGCTGGAAACCATTGATCCAGGGCTGGAGAGCTGGGGGGTGTATTTGATTGCAGCCTGCAAATACTTGCAGAAAAAGAACTACTACCACATCCTGTATGAGTTACAACAATTTATGAAGGTAAGTTGAGTGTTTGCACATATCTTTCAGAGAGATGCTGAATGTTTTCTATCTGTTGTTTATTTACTGTGTCTGCTTTGTTTGAGCACTTCAATAGAGACAAGGATTAAAGAATGTGGTTTCCTCTGATCCATCTTAGCACACAGTATATGTCTTCTAGGATCATGTTCGTGCTGCCATGACCTGCATTAGATTTTTTACTCATGGAGCAAAATCCTACACTGAACTGGGAGGCAAACAGACATGGCTCATAAAGATCAAGGACCATCTCAAAGTCTACCTGCAGGAGGTCTCAAGAAGTTCAGGAAGAAAAAAAATGGTATACACTTTCCGGAAGAAAATGTCTGCTACAGATGTGTCAAGGTATCTATAAGCAGCGAGCTACATTTTGGTTAAGGGGAAATTCAGACTTTTTGTCTTAATTATTGTGTTTGGGGTGACTTCAGCTAATGCATCCCAGTTGAGCTTGACCCAAATTTGGCTAGCTAGTTGCAATTATAAGATTCCCATTACTTTTATATTAGTAATAATCCTGTTATTTAAAAGAGCAAAACATAATGCACAGGCAGATATATTTTACTGTCTATATTTGTTTAATTCAACTAACAGGTGTCAGACTTGACTGAATTCTTAAGTTATGAGTGTCAGACTTGGCTGAATCCCTATGTTCAAAAATCAGATTGTAAATTCAGCCATATATCTCTTGCAGTTGGTTTTCTTAGAATTAGCTTTCCTTTCATGTTTTTCAGGCTAGACATTAGGCTTAAAGTTGGTGAGGGAGTGAGTGTGAAGACATCAAAAAGAGGTAGTGGTTACTGATTTGGGATCCACTTTCTGGATTCCAGATTAAATGGTCTGGTGGCAATGTGACAAGGGGAAACAGTTCTAACCTAAGAGGGGAGATTCAGGTTAGATTTTAGATTGAAATTTTTTACGCAGAGGGCATTGAGATCCTGGAACAACAGGTTATCTGGACGAGCTGTCACAGCTTGATGGAGTGGATGGCAAGCCTACTCACAGCAGAGGTGTTGGAACAGGATGGGCTTTAAGATCCAATCCATTCTGTGATTCTCTGAATCACTCTTTAGAATAATACAAACAGAGCTTCCCTGCAGCTTTCATGTCTTGAGTGCACAAATCTATGAAGAATTTATTGCTGTAGATTTGGCTACAAAAGTGAGATAGTGCAACGGTAACTAAAAAAATTACTAATTACTGTTCAGAAACAAATATGGTATTTTGAAATGTGTTCATGGAAGTAGTGAGTTTAAAAATGTTAATTAACACTTTCTCTGTTACAAAATCAAGTGAGGTTTGTTTTTTCCCTTGTTCTAGACACATCAATACAGTTGATCTGCAGATGGAAGTAACTAAGTTTCTGCATCGATGTGAGACCTCGGGAAGCTCTCAAATGGCAGCTTCTTCCTTGCCAACACTGTTTGGAAATAACAACATGAAAATGGATGTTGCTTGCAAGGTATGTGCCACTATTTCAAACATAGCATTATTTTTTACCTTTGGTGCCAATGTGATACACATGTTTAAATATTTGATGGTTGGAGCAGCTTAATGAGCAGACTCCTTGTGCATGTACGCAACCTACAGTTAATGAAGAATAGATGTTTTTTTTTTGTTCTCCAAGTGCCAGGGAATACTTTAAACACTTAAGCACTGTTGCTCAAAATTCAAGCTCTCAGAAGAGGAGGATCCCAAATGCTGATAGAAATGTGCCTTTTGATTGTATATCGTACTTGTTTTGAGGCAAGGCAAATAATGCTGCTGCTGTTACCTTCCTTAACTTCAGCTCAGCTTCATCTGTTGCTTACCTAGCATTCCACAATGAATCAGTATACAGCAATAGACCTTACATTTCCTGCACTTGTTGGGATGGTGCAGTTCTCTGTTGAAGTAATTTCATGTCTTTTGTCCTCTAGACAATATCTATAAATGTGAGCATTATTGTTTAACTGTAGATTGCAAAAGGGATGTGCATCCTCAGAGTTGTCTGATGCCTTTCTTTTCAGGTCATGTTGGAAGGCAAAAATGTTGAGGAGGGATTTGGGATTGCATTCAGAGTCCTTCAGGTATGGTAGAACAGGTACTACTATTAAAAAATAACTTCCTGCAAACAGCAGCTGTTTAAGCAAAAGACTTTTTTTTTGCCAGTTGCCTTCTAATCCACAGAAGGGGAAAATCTCTTAGGAGAAAAGTCAGTAGTTCAAGTCTTAAACGTGCATGTATTTAGAAGAAGTTTGGTAAAGAAAGGAAGATTCTGCTACAGTAGGACACCTCCAAGTTAATTGGCTTCTACAAATGAATTATGTAGAGCTTTCCCTTTGTCTTGCACCTTGTTCAGTGACTTGATGCTGGCAGACCACAATTACTGTGTGAGTAGAGAGCTCTGACATGTTAGGTCTTTGCAGTTTGGATAGCCACACAAACACACCAAATATCTCTCATTGTTCTCTGAACTGTAAGAGAGCAAAGCTGAATAACTGATAACTGTCTCTGGGGACCTCACCTACTTCGTGTCTGGGTAGAAGTTGAGATGCTTGCAAATATCAGTGTAGAACGTTAGCTCCCAAACCTTTCTGTGTTGCTCATTCCTTTGTTGGTAAAGGAGTCTGCTAATTGGGGTAGTGGTGGGTTGGGTAGGAAAGGTCTTTTATCAGAAGAAATAAAACTGACTTGCTGCCCTGGAAAAGGTAACAGTGCCCTTTTTGAGCAGAAGAGGTGCTAAAGGATATTGCTTCATGTCGTGCAGTCTTGTTATTGTCTCCCATACGGGACAAAGGATATAGCATGGCTGCTTCTGGACAGAGGTGGCCCACTGAAGCAGTATCTGTGGCCTTGTTGCCTGTTATGTTTGTGACCAGTGCATGGTGGTAGGGCCTGCTTCTATCACAGAATCACAGAATTGTAGGGGTTGGAAGGGACCTCCAGAGATCATCGAGTCCAACCCCCCTGCCAAAGCAGGTTCCCTGCAGCAGGTCACACAGGTAGGCATCCAGGCAGGTCTTGAACATCTCCAGAAAGGAGACTCCACCACCTCCCTGGGCAGCCTGTTCCAGTGCTCTGTTCACCTCACTGTAAAGAAGTTCTTGCGCATGTTTGTGCGGAACTTCCTATGCTGCAGTTTCCAGCCGTTTCCCCTTGTCCTGTCTCCACTCACCACTGAAAAGAGTCCGGCCTCGCCATTCTGCCCCCCACACCTTAGATACTTATAGACCTGGATCAGGTCCCCTCTCAGTCTCCTTTTCTCAAGGCTGAACAGACCCAGTTCACTCAGCCTTTCTTCATAGGGGAGATGCTCCAGGCCCTTCACCATCTTCGTGGCCCTCCGCTGGACTCTTTCCAAGAGATCCCTGTCTTTTTTGTACTGGGGAGCCCAGAACTGGACGCAGTACTCCAGATGAGGTCTTACCAGGGCAGAGTAGAGGGGGAGGATCACCTCCTTTGACCTGCTGGCCACGCTCTTTTTAATGCACCCCAGTAAGCCATTGGCCTTTTTGGCAACAAGGGCACACTGCTGGCTCATGGCCAACCTGTCATCCACCAGGACACCCAGGTCCCTTTCCACAGAGCTCCCCTCCAGCAGGTCATCCCCCAACCTGTACTGGTGCATGGAATTATTCCTCCCCAGATGCAAGACTCTACACTTGCTTTTGTTAAACCTCATCCGGTTTTTTTCTGCCCAGCTCTCCAGCCTATCCAGGTCTTGCTGAATGGCAACACAGCCTTCAGGCGTGTCAGCCAATCCTCCCAACTTCGTATCATCAGCAAACTTGCTGAGGGTGGCCATTATCCCCTCATCAAGGTCATTGATGAAGATGTTGAACAAGACCGGACCCAGCACAGACCCCTGAGGAACACAGCTGGTTACAGGCCTCCAACCGGACTCTGCACCACCAACAACGACCCTCTGTGCTCTGCCAGTCAGCCAGTTCTCAACCCACCTCACTGTCCACTCATCTATCCTACACTTCCTCAGCTTTGTTATAAGGACGTCATGGGGGACAGTATCAAACGCCTTGCTGAAATCAAGGTAGACTACATCCACTGCTCTCCCCCTATTCACCCAGCCAGAGACAACATCATAGAAGGCTACCAGGTTGGTCAAGCACGACCTCCCCCTTGTGAACCCGTGCTGACTACTCCTGATAACCTCCTCTTCTTCCAGTTGTCTGGAGATGACATCCAGTACAAGCTGTTCCATCACCTTTCCAGGGACAGAGGTGAGGCTGACTGGCCTATAATTGCCTGGGTCTTCCTTCTTGCCTTTTTTGAAGATCGGGGTGACGTTGGCTATCTTCCAGTCTTCAGGCACCTTCCCCGTCTTCCAAGACTTCTCAAAGATGACAGAAAGCGGTTCAGCAATCACCTCTGCCAGCTCCCTCAGCACCCGTGGATGAATCCCATCGGGTCCCATGGATTTCTGAACATTGGTGTTGCCTAGGCGCTCCTGGACCACCTCTTCCCTGACAGAAGGGGGGTCTTCCATTCCCCAGATCCTCTCACTAACCTCCAGGGTCTCAGATTCCTGAGGGGGAGCTTTTTCACTGGAGACAGAAGCAAAGAAGGCATTCAGTATCTCCGCCTTCTCAGCATCCCCCATTACCAGAACACTCCCGTCACTTAGCAGGGGAGCCACATTCTCCCTAGTCTTCCTTTTACTGTTAATGTACTTGAAAAAACCTTTTTTATTATCCTTTATCCCCTTTGCCAGATTTAATTCCAGGCAGGCTTTAGCCTTCCTTGTCGCATCCCTGCAGACCCTGACAACATTCCTGTATTCTTCCCAAGTAGTCAGACCGTTTTTCCACATTTCATGGGCCTTCTTCTTTCCTTTGAGTTTGTGCACGAGCTCCTTGCTCATCCACACAGGTCTCCTGCCACCCTTTCCCGATTTCTTCCTCACAGGGACGCACCGATCCTGAGCTTGGAAGAAGAGCTGCTTAAATGCCGACCAGCTCTCACAGGCCCCCTTGCCTTCCAACACCCTAGCCCATGAGACAGCTCAAAGTAGGCCCTGAAAGAGATCGAAGTTGGCTCCCCTAAAGTCCAGGATAGCAATCCTACTTTTTGCTTTACTTCTTCCACTCAGGATCTTGAACTCCACCACCTCGTGGTCACTACAACCCAAGCTGCCCCCGCCCCCTTTCACAACAAGAAAGGCAGAACAAGGTAGAGCACCTGTCTGGACTGAGAAAAAAACAAAACAACAACAAAAAAAACCCACAGCAGCAGCTGTTGCTACTTTCTAGTAAGAGATGGAGCAGTAAGTCCAACTGCTTACCATCTCTTCTATTTTCTTTCCTTTTTTTTTTTTCTTTATTCTTTGTCTTCATAGCAGGATCAGTCTTCAGCTTATATTTCTTTCTTCATATGAGAGAGATGTAATCAGATGCCTTTAGTTTTCCTGGGTGGCTGCTGTCAAGGGATATAATGGGAGCCTGCTAAGTGAGGTAGAGGTGGGTTGGGTAAGAAAGATCTGTCAGAAGTAGTAAGTAAAATTGACTTTGCCACCCCAGGAAAGGAGGTGACAGTGTTCTTGTTCTTGAGCAAAGCTGAATTTTGGCCAGCTGATTATAAAGAAACTTTGAGTCAGTCCTGAGCAGTGGTGACTTGAAAATCAGAGGCCACCAAAAGTTTCTTTTTTTTTTTTTTTTTTTTTTTTTTTTGAGCATGCTATGATATTTTGTCCTCAACGGAGATTGTCTTATTTGTATAGGGTTGCTGAGACTATACTGGGAAAACCTGCTGACAGTATTTAACATGTTCCTCTGGTGTTCAACCTACCTCTAGGATTTCCAGCTGGAGGCTACAGAAGTGTACAGCAAAGTAGCCAAACAGCTGGTGAAGCAGCAAAAGTACAGTGAGATTCGGCAGCTACTCAAGTGTGTCAGCGAGTCTGGAGTTGCAGCCAAGAATGATGGGGATACCATTATCTTAAATTGTCTAAGTGAATTCAAGAACATACCTGCTGAGGTAATTCTGTCCTGCCTGATACTCCTTTTGAAGTACAATGGGTTGTATACAACATAGGTTACAGGGACTACTCTGTAGTGCCTGTGTTGCCCTTTTAGTGATTCTGATATTCTAGCATGTATTGTTTGAAGGTGGGAGTGTGTTTTCCTTCCTTACGCTGACTTGTCTGAGAGAAAAAGATAGATTGCTTAGTGTGCTCCTATGCGGCGCTTCCCAAGTGTTTGTGATAGAGAGAGAACCTTTGTCTGACAGGACCCTGCCAAATGCTCTAAACTGGAGTGGGAGGGGTGGCCTTCAGTGAAGCTTCCCTGGCTAATACAGTGTATGTATGGAAACAGAAACATTCTGCCTTCATAGGAAGCCATTTTAGGATTCCTTTTACCTACCACAGCATGTTTTCTGTCCCAGTGAAGGAAGCATAAGTCACAGAATCTCAGGTTGAAAGAGACTTTGAGAGATCATAGAGTCCAACCACTAAACAGTTACCCTATAATAGGTTGCACAGGTAGGTGTTCACGAGTCTTGAATATCTCCAAAAAAGGAGGCTCCACAACCTCTCTGAGCAACCTGTTCTTATGCTCTGTCTTACTGTAAAGTTCTTCTGCACGTTGGTATGGAACTTCCTGTGTTCAAGTTTTAGGCCATTATTCCTTGTCTTATTGCTGCACACTCCTAACTTGAATGATAGAACTTCTTAGGGGACAAGGTGTTGACCTCATAGTGTTCTCTAGGGAGGCCCCAGAGACTTGGGAGGCAGAAGAAGCTGTGGTAAAGGGAATAATTTATTTTATAAATAAATTATTAATATATAAAAGGATTTTATATTTTCTACATGTGTGGTGTTGGTTGGGATAAATGTAAACATCTAGCTGTCATCTCAGCAGCTATTTCTCTAGGCAGAGCTTTGGTTCCTTAAGGAATAAAAGTTTGCAAACCATTGTCGCTTAAATGTGAACACCTTTTCCCTTTTTGGCTACAGGACCTCGATAATCTGATTCAGGATATGGACAGTGATGAAAACAAGGTAAGTAAAATCACAGTAAGAAGAATTCCTTTAGCAAGAGCTGAACAGGCCAGTCTTGAACCCCAGGATACATGCTCTCTTCCAGCATTTTCTCTGTCATCCTCATTCAAATAAGGGTTTTGAAGGCTACTTTCTAGACTGTAGAAATCAAAGAGCTGCTTAAGGCTGCGGTGTTTTCAAGTGTAGAACTGCGAGATGAAAGAACTGATCAATCTTTATCCTCATAGTTCTTTGGTAGTCCTTGGAATGAGAGCTAGGCGTTAGTAAGACTGGAGGAAATGTATTTCCATGTTAGCTCTGAGATGGCCATTTCAGCTTATCATTCTTTCAACATTTAAACTGCTTTCATTGTGGTAAGGAGTTAAATGATAAAATGTATATCAGAATTGAAGGTTTTTTTTTTTTCTTAGAGGAAATGAGGCCTGCACTAATTGATTTCTTCGTTAGCTTAAATACCAGCCTGCCAAGCTTCTGGAAAGTTGCATATAAATAAGGAAACTCTGAGTGCATATTTGTAGATGAAGTGGCTGTGGATCAGAGTTACAAACTTCTGTAGATCCCAAGTGGCATAATTAAGGATAAAATGTTAAAATTTCTGACTCTACTCTGTCCTTTTCCAACTGACAAACTTGGTGTTTCACGTAGACTGAAAAATGGGCTTTTAATTCATTTTATGAATGATTTATTATTGAAATATTCATGTATTAGCTGCTCCAGAAGAACAACAGAAGAGCAGTAGAAGGCAATGACTATTTTATAATCTTTGCCATGGGGTTATGGAAACAATGCATAAAATAAAATTACTAATGTATATTTCTTGGTGATGCTTTAAAAGAGTTTCCATAAGAGACAAATTTAATGAAATATATACATCTGTTTATCTTTTATATTGGGATCTACACCATGCAATACTCTGCCTCATGTTATGCTTATGTTGCCTTCTATGACAGGCTCTTGAGCAAGATAGTAATCCAGCAAATCCTTGCTTATTTTGTTAGCTTACCTTAACTTTCTAATGGAGTTCTGCCTGCCCTTTTCCCTCCAGATTCAAGCCTACCTGATGTGCAACAAGTTGCGTTCTGCATATCTGGTCTCGGTGAGACAAGAGAAGAGCAGAGCAGTGCAGCTTGTCCAGCATGTGCGCCAGCTGGCTGAGAGTAGTGGAGAAGATGTTGTGCACGCCATCTGTACCCAGTGGCTCACAGTGCACCAGCCCAAAACGAGAAATCGGCTTGGCCAGGGCAGCAGGAAATAACATTCACCATCATGCAGAAGGGGAAGACTTCAAGACACCTTAAAGGCACGCAGTGCAGCAATCACTTGGTAAAAGGGAAGTCTTCTAACTTGTGTCAGTAGCAAATGGAAGCTGCCAGTGTGCCTCTGGTTAAAAGGAAGGGAACTAAATTACAAGTGCCAGTAATCTCACAAATAGTCACTACCTCAGGGTGTCTTTTGGCCCTCTTTAATTTGGGTAGGCGGAAGGGTGGCAATTTCAAACAGAACAAGCAAGATTTTTTTAGGTCTGTGAAAGAGAGCGCTTGCGTTTTTTAGAAAGGCACTGATCTTTTCCCCCTTTTTTTTTTTTAATTTCTAATCCAGACAACCTGCATGGAGAGAACAGAAAAATCTCAACAGCTCAGTGTAGCCTAGAGTATAACACTTTCTGTGATTATAGGTTTCCTTTAGGATTTTTTTGAAGATTTCAGAGATCTTTTACAAAGACTGAAATTCAGAGATGGTTGTTTTTAAAATCTCTACACAAACTATTGCTAACTTCTTTCCCCCACTCCTACCCACTGCAATGCGTTCAACGTTCTTAGTTTGTTGGACAAAGTACAAACTGATTCTTCATGGCAGGTTTCTACTTCCCAGTTGCACTGTCTGAAATACATATTGCACGTGAGTCCTTACAAAATGGATAAAATTGTAAGTGGCATATCCTGCAAAGGGCCTACAAAGGGAAAAATCCTTTAAAATAGTTTTTAAAAAATCACCTACCTCTTTCTTTGCTATAATATCCAATAAAATGTTGTGATGCAGCTTTATCACTGAGCAGATGCCAGTGAACTTTAGGTATGGCAGAAAATATGGAAAGATAGAGCTGTGGCAAAATTCAGCAGTCTGTATTCCTGTCACACAGGAATTTTAGTTTTTTTCTTATGAGAATAACCTGTCCCTGTCAGGTACAGCAGAATGCATTAACAAGACATACTG
Source organism: Lagopus leucura (assembly GCF_019238085.1). Classification (NCBI taxonomy): domain Eukaryota; kingdom Metazoa; phylum Chordata; class Aves; order Galliformes; family Phasianidae; genus Lagopus; species Lagopus leucura. The sequence continues at coordinate 11,978,740 of NW_024962250.1, read as the reverse complement.
TGTATATTATAATGTCAGGCCGGAGTGCGTTAGGACGTGTGAAAAGGCAGTATTTTATAGTGCAAGGAATGGAACAGTGGCTCCTGTGCTAAACTTGTGTGTGTGTGGTAAGGTGCTTACTGTGACAAGAAACAGCAGAGTTCTTAGGTTTAATCAGCAAACTTTGTGTCATTTCTGCATTAAAGGATGCTGAAACAAGCAGCTGCTGCTCTGCAATGATGACTTGGACACGTGAAATGAGCAGAAGACAGACAGCAGTAGGACCTTCTAAAAGAAACAAAACTTAGCCACAAGAGTATGTTTGCAGTTAATTTTTCCTTCAGCACAAGATGGGAAAACTAGTTCACTTTTGTTGTTAACTGTTTAGCATTTGACTGACTTTTGAGGAAACAGAACAGTTTCTGCAAGTAGTTTTAGTACATAGAATAACTGAGACTGTCAAGTATGGGTTTTGTAATGTCCCCAGACTCGGTGCAGTGACAGAACAGACTTTGATAGCATTGGGAAGGACTTGCTCCATCCCCTCTGGGTGCTCCACTGCTACCACCATCTCTCCCAGAGGCACAGTATTCACTAGAGCAGGGCTAGAAATGTCTCTCAGCCAAGTCGTCAGAAATGACCGCATTTAGATGTTAGAATCTCCCAATCACAGATTTGCATGATCTCATTAGTGAGCAGTACCGATGAAAGCTGCTTCTGTTTTCCTGGCCAGACTGACCTAGCTTGCCGTCAGCTTAGAGCTGTTAGGCTAATCCTAAAACGTGACACTATCCATCTATTTGATGACTTCTAGCTCTCTAATTATGGGGGGAGGTTCTACTGTTCATGGGTATCCAGTTATGCTTTGCTGTAACACTGTTCTGCTCCAGTTCCTTACAGCTATATAGAGCACAGAGAGCGGAGTTCGTCATGCAGACCAGTCAGTTCTGTACCTGCCTTTCCTCTCGACTTCTTTGCACTGTACTTTATGCACTTTATAGTGTTTGTTGTAATTTGATGTTCTTAACCTGGAATTGTAGGGAATGTTTCTCTTACCAGCAGAACTGGAATTCTGATCCTGACCAACTGCCTTTTGTCATGAATAGTGCAATTATCAATGGTTTGGATTTTTGAGCTTCAGAAATGGATTAAGTACTGCCAATTTAAAAACTCTATAGAAATGACCATGGGCTGTTTACAATGGGGGTGTGTGAAAAGGAGAATAAAGTGTTATGACTGAAAGTTTCAATATATCTTGTTTGCTTTTCATCTCAGCATAGCGGAGTCTTTTATTGTAGATCTGTATTTTTTTTTATGTGGCTATGTTCACCAGATGAACATGGGGAAGAGTTGCTGTCATACCAAAATATGCCTTTGCTATAACATTCTCCATATTTAAGAGCAACTGTGCTATCATCACCTCTTCAGAGGTCATCTCGGTAGCTAGCTCGGCTTATATGTGTACTCTGGCAGACTAGTAATTCTCTTCAGGCAGCTTTGCAAGTTAATGCAACTCTCCCTTACAATACTCCCTTTAAGGCAGCCAAATGAGCTTAAGCACTCATTTTCCAGATTAACCTATAAGCTATAAATGACTTAGCCAAGGTCAGAGAGTGAGGAGACGTCCCTCTATGGTAATATGTGGTTAGGTCTTATAGTGACTCTAGGATCTGATTCATTTGTTTGAGAAAGACACTGACCTAAAAGGGGAAAATATGGCCTAGAGATTCTTTCTGCTTTTTTTTTTTTTTTTATGGTTTGTTGTTCCTGAAATCCCCTTTGATCAGAGCCTGCATGGTAGGTAAACAATCCACTGCTACAGTGTTGAGGGAGGAAAAAAGGTCAAAGCACAGGGAGAAACAGAAAGGGACTTCAGAATATCAGCTAAAATTATTATTTTTTTACATTAGTAAGGCAGTGCAGATACCAGCAAAAACAAGTGAATTGCATCATTTCTGAAATTTTCTTCAAAAAATTGCTGTAAAAAGGAAATGGCTTTATTTAGTATTGATCGGAGGTAGCATGGGACTGATGTACGTGGATAGCTTCCAGACATCATGAATCATAACATGAGCATTTGCTCCCCAACACTGGCAGTTGGTCAGAGGAGTGTTCAAACATGGGTCTAAATACTTCTGGATTTTTTTTTTTTTCCAGAAAAAGATAATCCTGTGAGCTATGGCACTTGTTGAGTTAAGCAGCTAAAAAAAACCCTATTTTTCAGAAACAATCTTGGATGATGGGTCCCATTATATCAATTTTCACTAGAGCTCCAAGGCAGTAAGCTCATGAGGACGTGGATTGACTGAGCTGCCTTTTGACCATGCAGGCTGTATGGTACAGTGAGGTCAGGCTGGTAGCCATGGATAGCTGTGGCCCATAGCTGCTCCGATTTGTTTTCTTTTTCTGTCCTGTGACTAAACTGACCATAATATCAGGATAGCACTGGCCCCTGCTTCAGCTATTTAGCTCAAGGTAGTTTGCTGTCAGAGCAAATTCAATGCTAAAGCCTCAGTGGAAATTAATTGTTGTTTTTCAGCGCAGTTAACTTTCGTTTTAATTAAATCTGCTTTTTTCCAGGTTTGTAAATCACTTAAGTACAGCTTAGATTTTTATTAGGACAAGTTTTATACCATCTTTGCTTAGTGTTTCCACAGCACAGATTGTTAACTGTTTTGAATAAAATAACTAGCCACTACCCAATTTCACCATTCCTGCAGGTTTTAACCTTCCAGCTAGCTGCATTGACAGCTGTGTTCCCAAAAGATGAACCAGTCTTACTTCACAGGCTAGAGGTGTTTAGAGAACATGGAAAATAATGCTTGATCCTAGTTAGGCCAGCACTTGTTTCTGAGTGTTTGTGAGCATTTATATTACATGTAATTGCCAGAAACATGACTACTTGTACTCTGCCCTGTCAAATATTAGGAACAAAAAATGACCTTGTAAATCTAGTTTTTAACGTTTTACTGGTTATGGAAAAAGAGACTAAAGCAAAAAGCAACTTTCAATACAGGTGACCTAAAGCTAAGATGATAACCTCCATTTCTATTCTAAAGCCACAGGACAACAGCCTCTAGCTGTTGTGAGTTACCAATGATTGCTCACAGTATTGGTGCTCTAATTTTCCAGCTACAAAAAGGGATGCTTTGCTTTCTAATCTCAATCATTAAGTGTAGCATTCCAGAAAATCATACTGGACTGCATCCACAGAACCATCACAAGGGCAGCTGAAGTACCAGTGTTCTTGGCAGCAGTGCTCTTCCCAAGAGTAGCATCACTGTGCTCAGCCACATACACACAGATGGCTGCACTGCTCAGTCCCACTGGATGCCGAGGAGCTCGCAGCTCACATTCCAGAGCTTCTTTGCTGTCTCATCATCCCGACCCCATGGAGATACATACGCTGGCTGGCAATCACTGTAAGAGGAATATTATTATTATTTTTAAAATCAAAAATCTCTAGCTGTACACTGAAATGGCTATGATAAAGTGAGGGAATTGCTTTTAATCCATGAAGCTTCAAGACCAAGTAAAGAAGGGCAGGGAGGGTGGGAGTTAGATTGGGAAGAATCTTTCCCAGTGGCACCAAAAACTAGCAACTGAGTATAGCTCTATCTGCCACCTTGATGTTTACAGAACTTTATTTATATTCTGCTGTATACTTGTCACTGTGAGTTCTCATTAATATTACTAAAAAAGATTATAAATGCTAACCAGGCTGTGCAGGAGTACTTCTCTAGCAAATTATAACTAAGTTCCTCAAACAGACCTTTCGAAACTGGTTATCCCGTCCTATTCATCCCACTATATTGCCACTGCATTAAAGATAAAGCTGCCTCTGAATATAATACTGTAATAACTATATATGGTTTCACATTAATGCCATTTTCATTATCCCCTGAACTACAGCCCCTTTCTTCTCAGCTCCTGCAATCTGGCAGTACATTGTCTGGACTAGGGATTGTGTGTTCTCATCTGTAATGCTAGATGCTGCATGTTACATAGAAATTTAAGAGAACAATTGAAATTGCATCTAATGAAATGTAAGATTTCTATCCTTTCTAGTGTTCTTATATCCCAAAACACACAGTCTCTGATGCTCCTGAAGACTGGCAGGCTGCTTGTTTAATATACATACATTGCCTGGAAAGTTGAAAGGCTTTCAGGCCAATCCAGTGTAAAACCAGGCCTGTGTGAGATTTACTGTGAAGGCTATTACTTTCCTATCAAGTTCAAAACTCTGCTTTTTTATGACTTTAAAATCTACCAAAGCTTTCTGTACTCTAGTGCAGTACCCCACTTCTATTCTCAGAAAAACAGTGAGTCTTGCACAGAAGATTAAGGCATCTATTTATATATTCAAGTCCGATTAAGATAAACAAATACCCAAGTGAAGATCAAAGTCATTACAGAGACTAATCTGCTTGCTTATCACAAGAAAGGAGAGCTCTGAAAAGAAACTAAGGCTTCAGTATTGCTGTTGCAAAGGCAACAGTATTTTTTTGGGGAAAAAAAAAAAACAACAACTACGTTAATTTCCTAAATACAGTATTGTTATACTGCTCTACACCCAGCAAGAAACTGACATACACAGCTAAAGGAAACTGTTGAAATTGCAGTTTCCAAATTTAGGACGATGATGACGTAGAACTGTATGGAGCTGTAGCTTTTTTAAGAGAAAAGACATGATTATGCAGTGTCCTGGAGTAGGTGAAAGGAAATTAAGAAACAATCGGGTTTGTAGAGAGAGCTACAACTAATAGTTTAATAGTTTGCAGGCAAGAGTGATAAGCATCCCAGCAGGCATCTCTTGTAGCTGATGGTCTGTCACACTGGAGAATCAAGTTATTTTTGTCATGTGCCAGTCCTGAAAATCTTACCTTCTAGCTCTGCAGCACCACCAGACCTCCCCTCTCTTTGGGTGCACAGGCCCTTTTTGTTCCAACAGGTAAAACTAAACTGATCTCTCCCTGACTGCCTTAGGTGACCTCATTAACTAAACAGCTCTACTGCAATCTAAGGATTAGAGCGCTACAATCGTGACAGCCTTTCCTGCACTTGGAGTCCACTAATACTGCTGGCATGAAATAAAGTGTTGCATAGGTCAGAGATCCCTTCTAATGCAGTATCATCTTCAAGAAATCTAGAAAGGATAGTGCTCTAGTATTTCTCTCACCCTCATTCCAGTAAGATTGAGTTATACCGACCACTTATGTAGTCTCTTCTTAATAATGACAGTAATACTCATTTTTTCTGCCAGTGAGGCTTCACAGTATATCACTCCATCAGCTTGCACCCACCTGAAATATTGTCCTGTCACAGATTCTAGCTCCTCTGCTACTGCACAGTACACACTGGTCTGAGCTCCTTCCCATGGAGTCTTCAAGAAGAATGAAAATATCCTCCACAGCCATGACATTACAAATGAGTGCCGGACCAACTCAGAATGGACAGAGCCAGGATGGAGAGAGTTTGCTGTGACTTTAGTGCCTATGGTAAAAGAAAGTAGCTGAGGACAAAATTAATGTGTCAGATTGCCTTTAAACAGTGGACTAATATCTTCCTCAATTCCACCTGCAACTATTCTGCAACTTACAGAAGAACTGCTGTGGATAAAGGGAGTGTTAATGAAATTTTTAGTGCTACTGCTTTCTGGAGCACTCCCTTGTCCCTTCCAAACAGTGCTGTCACTATATGTCTTCTGCACAACAGTGTACCAGGGAGCCTGATGTTCAAACAGCAATTTCTAGTGGGCTTTAGACAGCAAGAGATTTCTTTGACTTACTGTACTACAATTAGAGAAGATACTGCTTAAGTTTACAAAAAGGACTGAATAACAAGGCCGATACATGTTGTGACTTAAAAGATACTGTCTAGCCCTGTGCTTGTATTTTACAGCCCTTCACCACTGAAGGCAGCTACAACTGCCTTAGTTTGTCCACAAGAGATTGCAGTTCGACACAAGTTCCTTTGTTGTTGTTTTTCCCTCTTCAAATTCTACTCACATAGCACAATTGTGTGCTTAGATGCAGCCAGTTTTTGACAAGTGCCAAATTAAAATCAAATCCATTCAACTGTGTCAGGCCACTGACCTCCCATGCCCTGTTGCTGTTAAGATAATTAGTGCTTTACGTTTCCTAGTTCCATGGATGAGATACATTTTCCTTTCCAACAGAGAGCTCTCAGTGACCCTTGTCTCAAACCATTTCATTTTTGCACAGGCTTTTTTTGTCCGTCCTCCTCACCCACACTGCTCAAGAGCCAAGGAAACCACTCTCTGCTGGGACTTGCCTTGCAGCCGCCTTGCCAGCTCTCGGGTGAAAAGGACATTGGCCAACTTGCTGTGACAGTAGGCGAGGCCACGATTGTAGCTCTTCTCGCCATTGAGGTCATGGAAGCGGATTCGGCCTCCGTGATGAGCCAGTGAGGACACGTTCACAATGCGGGATGGTGCAGACTGCTTCAGACGCTCCAGTAATAAGAAGGTTAAAAGAAAATGACCTGGGGGTGAGAAGAAATTCAGTTCTTCTCTGAAGGGTTTCCCCACTGGAATCACAAAGTACTTTCAATGTGCTTATTATGAGCTATAGCTTTCCTCCTTCCATTCTAACCACAAGAAGGAAAAATGAAAGCACCTGGAAGCAGGATTTCCCACTGGCTTTTTCCAGAGATATGAAATGAAAACCTGACTCCACTGGCCTTACCAAGATGATTCACTCCCAGGTGCATCTCAAAGCCATCGGCTGTCTTGGAGTAAGGGCATAACATTACCCCAGCATTATTAATGAGGATATGAAGTTCCTTCTCTTCTGCAAGAAAGAAAAAAGACATCAATCATTAAATACAGAGATGGAATACAGACAGACACAAGTCAGACAAAAAAGAAAACCCATGCCCAAGTGGCAGCCACACTGCTTCTGTAAAATAAGGATAACTCTCCTACCATCAACTCGCCCATGGCCTCCGGCAAGCTCCTGCTGTAAACCACAACAGCCAACATGGCACAGAGATGCATGGGTCAGGAATCTGATGTTAGCTAAAAATCGCTGGCACTGTAACAGAACTCCCTTCTTGCCTGAAGACACCAACAATAACGGAGGGTGGGGCTGCCTTCTCATTTTTCTGCCTTTGCTCAGAATAGATATTGTTGCACAGAACAATTCCAGATACTACAAATGAAATCCATACAACAAAGGGGAAGATGCTTTCATAGTCACATCAGCAACATGCGGCATTGTACAACACCCTCAATTTCTGCTTTAAAACCCATGATATGCATGTGGTCACACAGGAAGTCAACAGCAGCATAGGAATAGAGCAGGGCAATAGTCCTCCCGAGTTACGCTCTGTTGTACCCTTTCCTTAGCTCCAGAAAGCAGACAGCAGTTGCTGGCAAAATATGCACACTGAAAACAAGGACCCAGAGGTCATACCTGCTAGAAAGCTGTTAGCAAACTCCCGGATGGACTTTGTATCAGCCAAGTCCAACTTTTTCACAATGACTTCCTGATTGTTTGTGTCAGCTCGGATTTCGCGTGCTGCAGCTTCTGCCTTTGCTATGTCTCTGCAGGCAACAATCACCCTTGCGCCTGCAAGGAGGAAAAAGCAGAACACAAACGGATGTCACTGGGAGCACAATGCATGGCCAGAGCTGGAACAAGGGCCGACCACTCAACGCTTACAATGTCTTGTTTCCTATGGAACTGACTTCAGTTCAGGGGAGAAGGTAACAAGCACAAAAACTCTTCTCATAGATTGTTAGCTCCAAGCCAGCCCAGAACCTCTTTTCAGACAAGGAAAATGCACATCTGAAGTGCCTCTGTCCAGCTTCTCCCAGTCAGGTGAGTGCACTGCTGCCCTGGTATGGCCAGTTTGTACATGTGGCACTAAGGCCTACAGCACACAGAGATGCCTGGACTCCAGCCAGAGCAATTTCTAACATGGGTAGTTTCACTGCCTTGATAGTTACCAAAAAACATTTAAACTAATTTTAAAACGTGAGCAACTGAAACACAACAGCAGCAGATCTGAGCCGTTTCCCAGCCCCAAACAAGGATAGCCCTGTGACTCCAGGCACTTGCCTGGTCCTCTCCAAGTGGCCATAGTGCTGAGTATTTTCACGTGCTGGGACACGGTGTCAGGGCTCAAGCAGTGAAGGCAGCTGAGAACTGGGGAGCTGCACTTCAGGAATTACAGCCCTGTCTGAGGGAACTTCAGAAGGTGGCTCTCAGATGGAAGCACGGCCCCAGGCTCAGTAACTCCAGGGGCCATCAGGCTCTGCACCACAGTATGTGGTGCCAGATCACATCAGTTCCAATTAGCACTGTCTCTTCTAAGTGCGGTTAAGCTAGGAGAAGGGATTAGCAGCTGCTGCGGGACACTGACTGCGCATAGAGAATCACGCAGCGATCCTGCCTTGGGCGCAGAGAGGAGAGCCGCACCCGCTCGCAGCGTGACGCTGACTTGCCTCTCCGTGCGAGCTCCCTGGCGGTCTCTTTCCCGATGCCGGTGTTGGCGCCCGTGATCACCGCCACCTTCCCGTCCAGCCTGGCCGCGGACCCGCACCGCCCTCCGGCCACGTACCGCCTGCAAGAGAGCGGCGGGACTCGAGGGCGGCTTCGACTTCGCCAAGAGCTCGGGCACCGCGGCACAGCCGGCCCGGGCCCGCCGCAACACCCCACTCTGCCCGCGCCGGCGGGGCTACGGCTCCCATTGGCTGTCAGCGGGGCTCCGAGCGCCGCGGCCAATGGGCTCCGCGCGGCGCCGTGGGGCGAACCCTGGCCACCGGCGCCCGACCGCCCCGTGCCGCGGCTGCCACCGGCCCCTCCACGGGAACGGCGCAAGCAGTCGGCTGCCGCCACTCAGACACCGCCGCCGGAGCGGCGTTAACAAAAAAGCCCTTTGTATTTCTCCTCCCCCCAGCAAAGAATCGAGCGAAGCAGCCCAAACGCGAACCCCGACGGCACGGAGCCCCCGCGCGGCTCCCCCCAGCGCCCCGCACCTGACATAGGGCGCCGCCGCCAGCATCAGGAGGGGCACGGACACGGCAGCGCCCAGCACCGCGCACCAGCAGCTCGGCATCGCCGCCGCCGGCTCCATCCACGCCGCGTCCGCACCGATCGCGCCCGGAAGAGCCGAGTCCGCCCCGCCCGGGAACATGGGCGGTGGCCGCACGTGGGGCGGGCAGGGGGCGGGCCGGAGCACCCAGAGCACCCAGAGGCGGGGCCGTCCCGAGACTGTGTGCGGCCCTGCGACTACAGCTCCCGGCGGGCAGCGCGCTGCGAGGCCCTCCCTCCGCTGCGGCTGCCTCGGTGCCGCTCGGAGCCGGCCGCCGTCAGGCGTGGGGACGCCGCGTTGCGCAGGCGCTGGACCCCGCGGTCGATGGCGGAAGCGCGGCCGGGAAGCGGCGCGTAGCCCCGAATCGGCGGGAGGCGGCCGCTCGCTATGGCGATCCGCGGCCCCGCGTCCTCGGAGCACCTGGAGCGGCTGCACGAGATCTTCCGCGGGCTGCACGGGGAACTGCGAGTCGTGCCGGAGCGGCTGCGGGGCGGCGCGGCGGGTGAGGCGGGGCGGCTGCGTCTCGTCGCTTTTGTCGGCTTCGCGGAGGCTTCGTCCGCGGCGCGCGGGAGGACTGCGGTGCGGTGAGGCTCCGAGGCCCGGCCCGGCACCGCCCGAACCGCGGGGCTCGTCTGGGCCCGTTCCTAGCGCCCGGGCTTCGCTTACACTCTCGGCTGCGGGCTTGGCGGAGAAGGGGAAGTGGCCGCGGAGGGCTGCCCCGCTGCGGGAAGCACCGCCTAGGTGTGAGTGAGGAGCGAGGGCGGCGGCGTTACAGCAGCGCGGCCCTCGGGCCTCCCAGTGTCCGGGCCGGCCTTCCTGTGCGCCTCGAGTGGGTCCATACCGCATTTGGGCGTAAAGTCATAAACCCGAGAAACAACGGTGTGCTCAGAGTACGGCAGTCTGTGTGCTCGGTGACGCCAGGCTATGAGTAGTGCAACGTTTCACTTCTTTTCCCAGCTTCAGTCTAATACCGCTTGAAGTTCGGGGTCGCCATCCTTGTCATTTCCAGAAAGTACAGCAGGAGAAAGACTTAAAACTGTGAGCCACAGCTTTCAAGAAGAGTGTAGACGGGAGGAAGAAGAGGCTGCCTGAAGAAGCTGTGGAGTCTCCTTCTCTAGGGATATTTAAGACCCTCTTGAATGCTTTCCTTTGCGACCTGCAGGGAACCTGCTTTAGCAGGGGGTTGAACAGGGTGATCCCCAGAGGTTCTTTCTGAACCGTACAGTTCTGTGATTAAAAACTGCCTTTATTTTGCTGGCAGTTACCAAGAAGGAAAAGCATAAAGGAAGGAATACCCTTTTGTGGAGAAGTTTGATCTGGGCATCATTTCTGTAAAATTAGTGGGAGGTGGTTTGCAGGGAAGGGTGAGATTTTGTGCTGCTTGAAATCCAAACTCAGCCCATTGTTGGGAAAAAAAATGGGGAGAGCCCACCCTCACGCACATTGAAAAAATGCCCCAGAACACTTGAGTTTCAAAGAACAGAGATTTCTGGTAGCAAATTCTCATTTCCTTGCAGAAAAGAGAGTTATCAGTTTTGTGGAAAAAAGTAAACCTTTGCCAATTCCCAAACAAGGAATTCTGAGCAGTGGCTTTAAACAGAATATTGACAGGCAGCAATTTCTTCTGTGCTTGAAGATCATAAGCAGACTACAAACATTTTTCAGACGTGCTTTGAAATGTTAATATGATGGATTTATTCCTCAAATTTGTCGCTGAACACTGCTGTTTTTGGGAAGTATTGACAAGGGTGTTCAAGTGAAGTCAGGAATTTGTCTCTGGTGAAGGCATTTGTAAGGCATTGTTTGCTGCCTGTGCACACATGGGTCTTCATTTTTTGCACCGTCATGAAGTCTGTGGGACAATAAATGGTGTCCAGTGTACTCTGAGATGACTGGTACCTTCCCAGACTGCAGGGAAGACAGAATGTGTCATTGTTGGACTATCAGGGGCAGAAGTGTGGAAATGTTCTCTCACTCTCCATGAACAAGAAAATGAATTCTCAGATCTGGAACCAAGCATTTTCTTCCTTTCTAACTTATAAGAAGGCATTTTAAACAGCATCAATCAGTTTCGACCGTAGATACGGTCCTCTGAGCAAATAGTTGTCTTTTTCAACTGGTTCTGTTTCGATTGATTGAAAGTGAAGTCTCACAGATGTTCATGGACACGTGGGTGATGTTTCTGTGGCTGAAGTGCAGTGCTGTACTGATCCGACTGGGGGCACCCAAGGAGGGTAAAATACTGCTTTAGGTCTCAATTGTTTCGAGACAGCAGCAGTTGTTCAAGAGGACAGTGTGTTCACCAAGGGAGTAAAGTGACCTGCATGAACAGAATAGCGACTTTAGAAAGTTGTCTGTTGTTGTTGTGTGCCCATGTCCTCGCTAGCAGCCTGGCCGTTCAAGCAGTTGCATCCGCACAAACCTACATGGCAGAAAAGCAGGGGAGGAGCTGAGGGCAGTCAATTTAGGAACCCCCTAAGTCAGCATTTCCTGCAATGTGAAACTTATTCTGTCTTAAGTGCACTACAGGTCAAGCTCAGGAGCTTAATGGGGATTTGAACTGAAGGGGAAGGGCCATGGTGTGGGCATGGCGCATCCACAGGATGAGCTGTTTTTAAGTATTTTGATCAAACAACCAATGTCATCCCTGAAAAGAGAAGTATTTGGACAACCTGATCTGGTGTATTGATGTTGGCTTTAATCTCAGAGCACTCTGTAAGGTGCTTGTCTTGTTTGAGTGGTTGTTTTTAAAGGACTGCAAGGATGCAAAAACCCGATTTGCTGGAAATCAAGCTTTCAAGTTCTGCTCTAATTTTGCCTGGCCTTATCTCACATGTTGCTTTCTCTTCTGCAGAGGAGAAGAAAAAGCTAATTCGGGAGTTTGATGAGAAACAGCGCGAAGCAAATGAAACGGTAAGCTTAAGTCTGGAATTGCGACCTTTCTGGACAGTTAAAATGTTGATTGCCTTAAAATGGACGGTATCCCAAGTTTTACTTTAATGTTCTTATGTTGGCAGACAAATGTTGTATTTTTTAATTTCTTTGATTCATTGGTGTGATTAATATGTCTGTATTTGTTATATAGAGAGATGCAGACAAGGATGCTTTTTCTGTCCGGTGCTCTGGATATTGCCTTCCCTTTGTTGAACAAAGGAGAGTGGTAAAGCTGCAGTTAGAATTGCTGGAGATCACAGACAGGACACACAGGGAATCTGCTTTATGTTTTTTTTAATTGCTGTTTGGTGTTTCTTTGTTTTTTGCTGCCTTACCTTCACATTAGTATTAACCACATCTTTCTGCAATAATCTGGTGAATGGCCAAATGTCAGGGACCTTAAATGTTTGCAGCCTCTGTTGTATGGGCTTCCTGGGCAGCAGGTGACATGGGACAGAGCAAAAAACCCGAGGACTTGTCTTTCTAGGCAAAACTGCGTCACGCTTTGTTTTCTTACTGATGTGCTCCTATGCTGACTTATAACTCGATGCGTGTTGTTTGCTTGTTTTGTTTTACCACAACAGTTGCAACAGAAATCTCTGGCTCTTCCTGGGAGAACTGTTTCTGAATTCTTTTTGTTGAGGCACTGTACAGCTGAAACCCCAGGCGGGTTGAACTACGTTGCAGGAGTGGTGTAGTTGATAACAGATGAGGGACATGGGGTTAATCGTTCCCCCCTACACCCTGTATCACATAAGAACGTGTGAATTTCTTCATCTAGTGATGAATACTGGATACAGCTGCTCGTAAGAATAAATTTGATGCTGTAAAATAAATTTTCTTTCCTTTAAGCTCCGGGAAATGGAAGAAGAACTGAAGTATGCACCTCTACCGTTCCGCAATCAAATGATGAGCAAAATCCGGGCATACAGAAGGGACCTCTCCATGTTCCAGAGGGAGATAAGAAGCACAGATTTGGGATTAGGCCCCGGAAGTCAAGGGGATATGAAATATGGAATCTTTTCCACAGAAAATGAACAGAGTGTGAGCATCTGATAGAAACTGTATTTAAACCTTCTGTGATTGTTTACAGTAATGTTTCAGATATATCGCTTACAGTGTTTCTGGTTTTAATCCACTTGCTTTCCTGTATAACTGTCTGTGTATCTCTTTGTGTGTAACAAGAGTATCTTGGGAAGGGGAAGAAAGGCCTAGAACTCATAAGAGAACTTTTCTGTTCTAAAACACAGATACAAGTGTAATCAAAATGGTAACATGTGGTTGATTGCCTATGCAATGTGTGTTTAAGAGACTTGTTAAGGGTACTGAAATACTTTATTTAATCACTACCCTGATGAGAAGAACGGTAAGCTAATCTTGATTTTAACTCCAAAATGGGATGAAAGTCACATACACTGTATAGGTTCTTCGGTAGTGTCTTCTCTAAAGCAATCTCAGTTTTTTTATACTTTCTGGAAACTATTTAGTCTTCCTGTATATTGCACAGTATGGCTGTGTTGCTGCAGAGCAAGAAATACAGTGGTTTACCACATCTGTTTAGGTATGTCCAAGAGCAGAGAGACTGAATTTGCTTACTGTATTCAGAGAGGTGTCTATATAGAAAATTTGTGGAAGTGGTTTTTTGTTTCTCTGCCTTAGTTAAGAAAGGTTTGAGGGAATTTCCATAATACAGTAGCTAGGTACATTTTTGCATTTGATTCTTCTTGATTGCATCTGGGAGCAGGATGGTGAGTCAGACTTTTGAAGCTTAAGAAAATACTCTATGTTGAGCTACCTCTTCACCCTGAGGTCAGCAAACATTTCTTGCTCTCTATCTGTGGCTACTGGCTTGCAAAGAGGAGCTTTGTTACTTAACAGTCCATCTGCTAGTGCTTTTTGTCTGTGACTGAGTAATCTCCTAATAATCTCCCTGGCAACTAGCTGTAGTGTCAGAAATGAGACTGACATTAAATCTGAACAAAATGGAAGCATCTGGAAGAGCCCAGATACTATTTTCATACAGATGTTACTTGATAGAACAGTGAATTATTACAAAGATTGTAGCTAAATGTCTTAACTCTTTAGCTGCGTACCCTTCTTTCTGAATATGTCAGAAACCTGGTGTTTAATGGTTAAACATATGTTATTTTTCAGACTAATCTGCAGTCACAGAGAGTGCTGCTTCTCCAGGGAACAGATAGTCTGAACCGAGCCAGTCAGAGCATTGAGCGCTCACACCGGATTGCTGCTGAAACAGATCGGATTGGCACTGATATCATTGAAGAACTTGGGGAGCAGCGAGAGCAACTGGAACGCACCAAGAGCAGAGTAAGTGGAGAACCTGTGGGCCGTGTGCTCACACAGCCCAGGGTTAGCTTAGGGGGAAATGTATGCCAGACATTGTACTCGGAGAACCCCAGATGTGGTGAGCCGGTTGACGCTTGAACATACCAAAGGCTGCCACATTGCTGTGTTGTGCTCTTAAAAGGAACATCTTCCTCTAGACTGACCCAAAGCATCTGCTACTGTGTATGTGTAAGGCCGGGTGATTAAACCCATCTACTGCTGCTTAAAAATTTAGCATTGCTAAAAAACTACTGATCTAAAACATGCTAGGGAGTTGCCCGCCACGTAAGATTAACAGTAAAGGTTTAGATTTGGGAGACATAAGTTCCTTTAATTAAGTGAAATTTAATGGCAGCAGCTAACACTAACCTTGCAATATTTGTATGTTAGCTGAGGCAACAGTTTGGTTCATTTCTGAGTGTTACCAAGCTGAAATGGATCATCCATTAACAGTTCAGTGGTCAAATACATTGGGTCACACAGGCCTGTCAGGGCAACATGTTTATGTTCTTTGCTGGAAACTTAATTGCTTTTCAAACAGTTCTAGATACGCACTAGAGGAGAACATGATAACAGATGGCAATTGTATTGACAACTAGATTAATTAAACCAATTTAATAAAAGGGCCTCATACCAACTTTGTAATAATTGTAGGTAGGGTGTTTGTAAATTTCTTGGAATCTTTGTGAGTACTTAAAGGAATATATCCCTGTCAGCCTTATTTCTGCCTTATTAAGGAGACAGCTACTCCTTTTGTACTGTGCCCGCAGAGCAGTGTTGTCTCTGAATTTTGAGAATATATAGTTAACGTTGATCACATTTGTTGGTGTTTAAATGTTACAATTAAGAATTGCATTTGCATGTTTAGAACTGTATGTTTTTTCAAGTGGCAAATAACTTTTGTTTCTTCTTAGTTGGTGAATACAAGTGAAAACTTAAGCAGGAGTCGTAAGATTCTGCGTTCCATGTCCAGGAGGTGAGTAGCACCTGACTTAGAATGGTGCAGTATTCATGTTGTTGCTTACCAGTTTATGGAAAAAAATACTATAGTGTTAACTGGAACTTTGGGGAGATCTTAGGGCATGTGCAAACAGATTGTGTGGTGTGATTATGCTAATTTGTTTTTTTTTCTTTCTGGTAATTACTTAATGGAATTGTAGGTGAGTGAACACTACTGAATTTGTGCTGCAAATTATTTGTATCCAGTTTTATTAAGATAATACTGGGGTTACAACAATCAGGCATGATAGATTGTAGTGATGGGAGGGATTTTGTCTAAATTACTGTCTGTTTCTAAAGGTAACTTTTGAATAGTGTTTATTCAGATTGGCAGACACTGTGCCATAAATCACTGCAGCATTAAGTGATTTAGATGTCTGATGACAGAGACAAATCTGTTTAGCCCACAGGAATGCCTTAGCATAGCTAGACTGTTATTTAAGAAACACTGAGCTTGACCCTACCCTACGTTGATGACTAAAGCCTTGGTTGCTTAAGTGTATTTATGGTTTAATTGTATGGTTTAATTATTCTCATAAAGCAGTTCATGGAATATTTTTTCAGTAGGTACTTATGGTCTAACAAGCTTTTTCCTTTATACTTACCATAATTTCCGTTAGCAACAATTTTCTCTTTGAAGAGAAAAGTACATTAAATTGAGATTTCTAATCTTAATTCAACTGTGTAGTTTCAAATAAAATTAGCACAATATAGGGTTTAAAGCTGCAGCAGTTCAACTTAAATGTTCCTTTGTGCTTAATTGAATAAACAGTCACACACAGAGCAGGATGCTCTGCCCTACTGGGGAATGGGGGCGGAGGAAAAGATTTGAATATTGAAATAAAAGATGGAATACAAAATTTCAGGAAAAATTAAATGGGCAAACACTAAGCTTGCCTTCTTGCTTGTTAAGTTCTATTTAAAATAGTACTAGCTGAAACAGGGGAGCTACTTTTTGAAGGTAAGAATCAGCTTTTTTATTATAAAAACAACCTTGGATTATTTGTGTTTTTTATTATTTTTTAACTCTAGAATAGCCACTAATAAGTTGTTGCTGTCGATCATCATCATCCTGGAACTAGCCATCCTAGGAGGTGTGGTCTACTACAAGTTCTTTCGCAGTAGATGAACCTTTGTGACTTTGTTTTCCACTGCTGAGGAGTAGGATGGGATGTCTTCCCTGTGATTGTCTAAAACTGAACTATCTCATAAGACAGCATGCACCGCTGAAACTGTCCTGACACGGGAAAGACAGTGAAAGGAAGTAAAAGGAAAATACAGAGACAGACTAGCAAACTACTGGTGAGATTACAGAGAAGGTAATAAATATTTTATTGCCTCAATTTGTATATACTTAACTAAATGAATAAATCTTCATATGTAATACAGTAGCCACTGATCAAGTGGAAAAACTACTTTTATTTAAAAATTGACAAGTTAACAGTATTTGCCGAGTGTTGACAGTCTATTCGCTCGTGTGTCTCAGCAGAGCTCTTTCATGTCTAGCGTACCCAGCATTGCGGGTTCTTAAATCCTCACTTGCTGTTCACTGTCAGATTCATCTGGAGAACTGGGTGTTGGGAGTTCATCAAAAGCGGTGTGCGCCCCTTCTCTTGTCTGTCCAAAGCACGTTGCTATCACATCAACTGCAAGACTAGCAGTTGCATTCACTTCCTCTTGAGAAGCTCCAAGCAGCGGATTGACTTCAACCATGTCTACAGCTGAAAGCATTCCTGTAAAAATTACGTGCAGCTTTGTTACTATGTGTAGTTGCTGTTTGAACCAGTGATCGATCACCTGGTGGGAAGGCAGGGCCAACCTAGGGGAGCTCAGCTGCATGCAGTGTGCCTGAGTGACCAGAAGGGGCGGAGCCTGGATCCACCCCTTCCATTTAAGTGTTGGCAGTGGAGGTGGGGGCATCTCATCTGGAGATCCCTTCCTCCTTCAGGACCTTACAGACCTTCCAAAGGTAAGCAGTTTTTCTTTCTCTTGTTTCTGTGCCTACTGCTGTCCCATCTAGGCAGATACTCACTCACTGTAGCCTAAGACATTGCTGCTTTGGTATGTTGTTATGCTTTGTATCACATTACACTAAGAAAAAAGTTTAAAGCTGTAATAGGGTTTATTTGCAGTCCATCATTCTTTGCAATGAGTCTGATGTTTGAACTTCTGACCTCTTCTGTCCATTGGACAAGTAAAATTGGCTCAAGTGAGGGAAGAGGTCATTGTTTTTAGATGCAAGTTTTTTTCTTTGGTTCCTTTTGTTGTTGCTACCTCTCTTCATCCATGCTTTTAGCATTCGGGAAAAATTCAGGAGTTTGATCTTTCACTTACAGTTCTGAGGTGTGCTTTGTTACATAAGACCATTTTATATTGTCTAGCTAATTTTTGTCATCCTGTTCATGATTCTGTGGAGGTTTCTGCTTTTTTTTATTTTTCTCATAACAGTTTTTATTGTAAATAATTCATAACTTACACTAAATGAAGTCTCTATGTCACAAGGAGAAAACTCTTAAGTTAGCTGCTGTGTATAATTGGTGAAAACTTGATTTTATTTTATTTTTTTTTAGCTTTGCATCCTAGAATAGGATCTCCAAATTATTTAAAATGGTTTGCATCCTTTTTCCCCACGTTTATCTGGTCTCGTGTGAGTAGGTATAGGGGACAGTATTTTGTAGGATGACAAAACCACTTTTTGCACTAGTTGTTAATGTTTCTATTTACTTTTGAGAATGTTGATGGTAGAGCTGTTTTCAACACCTCAAGTACTGCTCAGTGGGAGGAAACTGTTCATCCATTATGAAGGCTGAACTGACTTCTCAAGCACCTCGATTTTTGGCTATATTCATCTTATTTGGTTACACATGAAAAATACAACTGCTACAGGCTTTATGTAGTTTGTCCTTTCTGGCTTAGTGCAAAAAAGCTTGTCAGCTCTTACCTGTGTTGTGTATTTCTTCTGCAATGTACATGCCTTCTCTGTAAGTTAATCCTCCCAGAACGGGAGTCCCAGTTGCCGGAGCCAGTGAGGGATCAAAAGCATCGATGTCAAAACTCAGGTGAATTGGTCTCTGTCTCCTGTAGACAACAGGATAAGAAAAGCGATCTCAAAAACTTAATACTTTTTCTATACGTATTTTGTCACTGTCCCAGCCGATCAGCAAAGTAGCATCCTCTTGCAAGATCTCTGCACAAAGTCCTACACCATGTCATATTGTATAGGAACTGCTGAGTCACGGCCTGAACCTCTGATTGATCACCTGAGGCGAGCCAGGAGTCAGCCAGAGGAGCACAGCTGAAGGCAATTCACCTGTGCTGCCGGAAGGGGTGGAGCCTGGCTGCACCTCTCCTAGACCTATTTAAGAGCTGACTGCCAGTGGGGAAGGATCTCTTGTGGAGATCACCTCTACTGGTGTTTTGTGGGTGAGCCCAGGATAAGGGTAAGCCTTCCATTTATTCTCTTTTGTTATCATAGTCTACTTTGCCTAACTCTCTTGTTTAGTTTGTGATTATAACATCCTAATATTCTTTGATTATACACATATGTATTTGGAAACATGTATATTTTTAATCTTTTGGTTTTTTGAAACATCTCTTACCTCAAACTTTTTTCTAATATACCTTGGGAAAGCAGAAGTTTGTCTTTCTAGTTTCACTGGGCATCTGTTTCAGTCTAAGGAAGAAGCTGTTAAATGCTTCTACCCCATTCACTGCAGCTGAATTCAGTTACATATATATATATATAGATATAGATATATATACACACATAATTTTGAAAGGGATACTCAAGGCTCAGAGTTGATTCAACAACAGCAAAATACAGGATTCCTCAAGAAACAGGACACATAATATACAGCAGGCTTTATTAGTTGCTACCGCTGTAATTCCTCTCTATTTTTGCCAAACACTGTGAAATGGTTCTGTTCTAAAATATTCAAGTCAACGCTACGGCTTAATATTTACTGGACGCTTTAACACTGTGCTTAGGCCACCTTACAAAATCAGTGACCTTCACTTACATAACTCTTGGGAAAGTAAGTACTCAGCCAGTTGATAGAGTAGTTAGGCCCATAGTTTGTTACCTGCCCATCAGTTGTTCAAATGTCCTTTCCATAACTTTCTGGATCCCAAGGCGATCAACATCCCTCATGGAAAAATACTGGATGTCGTAGTTTTTCAAAATATAGCTGTTAGAATAAGATTTTAAAAATAATCGTAATTATTAGCGGCCTAAACTTAAACTGTACAATTCTTGTGAACAGCCAGGTGTGGAAGAAGCCCGTGATTTCAGTTTACAAAAATCCTTTAAATCAACTTACTATTCAGCAGGATCCACATCCCTCAACCCAATGTACACAATATCAGATGCTGAAAGACAGGGCTTTAGCCAGGAAAAGCCAGGAAGTTGCGGGACCTGCAGGCAAAGTTTTGGTGTTAGATTAGTTTAATGAATTATATAACAAACCTACATTTAATTCTTCCATCAAAACTTTACTTATAGCATCTTCTCTCTGCCTATAGAGAAGAGTTCACTACTTGAGAGTCTTGTTTCCTGATGTAATCAGTCCCTGCCAATGTCACATCATTTCACTTGAGCTGAATACATTGATTAAATTTTTTATTCAGTCTGAAAAGGAGAAGAAAAAAGCTCAAATCCATAAGCAATTGGTAATTAGTATTGGTGAATGTATTAGGAGATTAGAAGAAGCAGGAAACCCAGTGTACTTAATGGCAGTGTGAGGTGACTTAGCCAGTACGTCCTACTAGAGTAGGATAAAACCCAAGGTATCTCTACGTTTTTAGGGAAGTCATCAAGAAGTCAGGCAAACTCTTGCAAAAACAGGGTTAAAAAGCAGGTTTCTAGGTGGGGTAGGGAAAGAGAGTCTGTGTTAGGCTTTATTGTGAGGTAAAACTCCAGACAACAGGTCTAGAACAGCAAGGCTGCAAATGGAAAAATGATGAGATCCCACTAAAGGTCAGCTTTGATAGTGAAACAGGTATACTGTGCAATTTTGTTAAAAATTTAGTCAGTAACATCTGTTAATTTCAAGAGTGCTTTAAATTATCACACGCTATTCTTCCTCTCCTAGCTCTGAATATGTCTAGAGCCAACATAGCAAGAAGGTTTTGCTTCCCTTATATACTTCTCAATTACTAATTATATCCCAGCAACAGCATTTGAAGTCATAACGCACTTACAGCCACACGCAGTGCTTTATGTAAGTATTGCTTTCTTATAAGACAAACAACATTATTCACCTTAGGGGAGCTTCAGAATTTTCTTTTGCTCTATTTCTCCTGCAAAAGCAGGCACAACTGCCAAATAAAAGTCATCCCCTTTAAATTAAAAAAAAAGACAAGAAATACAGTAGCCTTCTATATTATCTTTCTCATGTTGTGGAACTATTTCACAAAGCCCTATTCATTTTGCATTACTTAAGGAATTCTAGCAAATTTGAAGTGACTATACAAGAATTATTAGCAAGAGGAAAGTATTTAAAAGAACCAAATAGTTATTCACTCGCAGATGGAATTCATTCAAATGAACTTGCAGGAGAAAGGCAGAAGCACTTCACCAGCTGAGAGCAGTCTTTCTATGCCAGACAGGTACTAATGTTACAATCTCTTCAACAACCATAAAGACATTAAGTTACTCTTGATGTTATTTGGAAGAAGCATTTTATCAACACAGCAGCCAAGAGATTTATCAGGGAATAAACAAAATTCAAGGAATGACTAGCAGTGCAAAGTTCCAAAATAAAATCAAGAGTCAGCTTTTGTGCAGATCCAGTGTCTGTTCCCAATATGCAGTTGCCAGTCCTGCTCCTCTCTCCAGCCTGATCCTTAACAGAAACTTGTTACTTTTTCTAAGTTCTGACCCTAAAGGCTTCTGCTCCTGACAAGTGCTCAGGACACCACTCTTGTGTCTCCAGTAGATCCTACAGGGTCCTTGTAGCATCGTAGAACAGTTTGGGTGGGAATGGAACTTAAAGACAATCTCGTTCCAACCCCCCTGTGTGGCAGGGACACGTGGCAGTTAAGAAAGCACTCAATGCCAGAAAAAGTAAAATATGTAAAGGATTTCAATGTAGGCTGAATGTCTAAGCAAGATACTTACTTTATCTTGAAGTTCTCTCAAGAGAAATGAGAGAGGCTGTCCATGGAGGTTTCCAGACTGAGTTGTAAGAGGAGTGTTAATATCAGCATGTGCATCCACCCAGATCACACCGAGATGTGGGCACTGTCGTGCGTGGCCACTGACGGAACCAAGTGCCAAGCTGCAAGTACAGTAGCAAAGTCTTTACTCAACTGTGCAAAACATTGTCCTTGTAGTTGTTCTGAAGGGGAAATAGGAAGTCTCCAAATTCAGACAGCATCATTGTCATGTTTCGATATATTGAACACCCCTGTGATGAACAAAGGGTGTGTGTTGTACAACTACTGGCATGCCACTTCCAAATAACTCTGCAGGACAGTACTTGTAATGAAAGATTAAAGAGAGCTCTTCTCTCTCCATTGCCAGCCTTCCCAAGCTAAATTTTGCATGTTGTAGCTCCAAATGCTCTTAGGAAATCTGGTACGCTCACTCAGTAATTTGCTGTGTGCCAATTTTGCCATCTTACCTTCACCTCAAATTCATTCTTATGTGCCTAACCTTGTTCAATCACTTCTTACACTGAAGGTTGGTGAAAAAGAATAGAAAGACAGTCTCATGTATTAAAACATCCAGTAAAAAGTAGCCAGTGTGTGGGCATTGCAGATCCTTTCTAAGAGATGACATCCTGAGAGCTAAGGGGTCAAAACAGACATGTCACTAAACATTCACCAATAAAGAAACTGCAACAATTCTTGAAGGGACCTGATCACACAACTTTCCCAAAGAAGAAAATCTCATTTGTATGTTTACAGATTAAGAACAATCTGGAATTAAGCAATACTGTCTTTAGAAGACCAGGTTTTTATAAATGGCTTTTATGTCACATCCCAGAAGCCTCAGAAATCAAATCAAGATGCTGCTGTGGTGCTGTCAGGGAACGACCCCCTTCTCACTGCCCTTTATTTTTTATTTAAATTCTTATACTCTCCTCTAAGTATTAGCCTGTAAGCATGCAACACAAATAGCCTCTGGCTTGTGAGCATACCTGTGATCACCTCCTATAGTGACACAGCTGTGTCCAGCAGCTACCGCTCTGCTTACGGCATCAGCCAGTACCTGGCTGGCTAACCCCACTGACCGTGGGTAATAAATCAGGTTGTTGTACAATTCATCATTGGGAACTTGAGTGAAATTCAAATCTCCAAAGTCATACAGTTGGCATCCTGGAAACAAAACAACAAAAAGAGAAAGGGAAGTTATTAAACAAGCATCCAAAGGAAAACACAGTCCAAATTGAAAATATGGTCTCTTCAAAAAACTAGTTGGGCAAATATATAAGGAACAATGGGAATGGAACCAATTCACTAGAGTGTTTGTATGCCCTGCCAACAATCATCTCAGAAATCAGAAAGCTCAGGATAATGTCACTTTGATTTATCAACGATATAAGAGGCCAAGCATAGAATGGGCTTTGTTTTGATTATTGACAATTTATAGCACGAAAAGGTATAGTTTCTATTACTCTCTTTCTAATTAGCCAAGTTGCATACAGTCTTAAATTAGTTGCTGAAAGATGCCTAGAACTGTATTTCATCAAGTTTGAGTCCTAATAGTTACTTACCATTCCCAGACCCACAGAAACCCAGGCATAAAGCATGGCAAGTTAACTATAATGGAGGTGGTGGAATTTTTTTGTTTGTTTGTTTGTTTGTTTTAGAAGAATACTTCCCGTGCAACTGGTATCTTGTAAGGGAACCTGACCATTTTCTCAAAACAAGATGTCATAGGAGATAGTTTAATTCTGGGACTTTGACCCCAGCCCTCTTTGAGATCCTGTCATTGCCAGTTACAACTTAAACAGCTGTTGAAACATGACAGTGTTATGAATCTAAGACTTATCCTAAAAGATCTTTCTGTTTATTTAACAAAAAGAAGTCCCTTCATAGACTAGGAAACAAGGGAATATTTTTGGGTGTCATCTCCGTTCTCTCACCCAGATGAAAAAAGTTTATTAACTGGCTGCTTCTAAATTCTCTTCCATCTCAGTGCTTCACCTTTGAAGTTCTGCTGTCTGATACCACGTGCTTTCATAACAGTCTCTCAGATCTTGCAGTCACAGTCTTTCAGTTTCAGATAGGCCAGCTGCTGCAGGCACTGATGAGTACTGTAAAAAGTATTTACAACTATGCGAAGAGTAGCTTAAGGCTACCCTAAATACCACTCACGCCTCTCCAGTTTGTTCCTCAGAATCACTAGTTGGTAAACAGTTCAAAGCATCCAGGCTGGAGCTTGACATTTTGCATTTTGCCATTCAGTGGACTAACAGGGAACTTTGAAAAACTAAGGCAAGCAAATCAACGTGTAGGAATGTCCCACTTGGGACTCTGTGATTCCTGCCTAACTCCCATGAAACCATTAGCTGTGAGAAAGGCTCTGAATTTGGTTGAAATAAGGTTGTATAAGTTGTATTGAGGAAAATATGAGTTCATTATCATTTCAAAGGGTTTTTGGACTGATAAATGGAATGAAGGAAAGAGTTTGAGTCACTTGTGAGAATTAGGCTGCTGGGAAATAGGCGAGCATACTTTGTATATCAAGGACATACACAAATGTAAATCTGCTAGGAGAAGATATGGCAGCTGAGCACAGCTACTTGCTAAAGCATTCAGTAAATACAGCATCAGCTACTCTGTGAGAATGCTCATTAGGGTATGAGTCTCTACAGAGACTTAAAGTAGTAGCTGAACCTACTACTATTCCATACTATTCCATAGATTTCAAAAGACAGCACAGGCATACAGCAGCATTTTTCTCCTCCCTTACACAATTCCTAAGTTCTCAGCAGAACAACAGCTTTGGAATTTTGAGCTTTTTTTTTTTTTCCCCAGGTTTCAGTGCATTATCTGATCTCTAGTGCAAACATTTCCCCCCACTGTTTCATTCTGTTTCCACACAGAATCAGGAAAGCATCACAACGTTCACTGTACCTTAACGAATTTTTTTTTCATCTGTATCATTCTGCAAAACTACTTCTCAGGTACATGCACAATATTCCACTATTATGTATAGATTCAAGAAAGGTATTCGAGTGTGGTTGAAGATGAGCTTTATAATAAAACTTGAAGGTACCACCATCAGCCAGTTGGTACCAAGAGGTTTGGAAGACTACAAATTAAGTCTTCCACATTCCTTTGATCTGATGCCTCTGACATGCACGGGGAGTAGATCTGCAGTTGAGCAGCCATGTTTAGTGATTTGCACAGCGAAAGCACGTTGTACAATGTAATGGAGGAAAGGACTGCCACTTAAGACTTGTTCTCTCTGCCAGGATTTTTACCCACTGAAGGACCAAAAAGAACGGAAGGCAATTATACCATGGTGCCCCATCTTTAGATCAGTATGAAACAAAGAACTGACTGTGCCTTTTTTCATAGTAATTCAAGGATTCTTTTAAGATCCCTGAGGTTATCATCAAAGCAGGGCAAACAGCAGATTCTAGAAGTGATAGCTAAAGGACTATCAACTTATGCCTGAGATCTTCTTTTTTGTTTGTTGGGTTGTTTTTTTTCCTGTTTTCTTCTAAACCCCTGAAGTACATTCAAGTTCTTGAAAATGGAAAAAGATGTGAGCAGACAGGAAAACTGGATTCTTTGGACTCATTAGAAGGCACAGCATGCACACCATTTGCTGGTGCAGCAGGTCACATCTACTCAGGAACGGCAGGGGACATGCCTTGGCATTCACTGATTCATTCTGCTAGGTGAAGCTTTGTTTTCCAAAAATTAAAGAGAAAAACACACAAAAGGACAACACACCAGACACTTGGTGGCTGTGATCAGCAAGTTCATTGCACCTGTGACCTAATTGGAAGGCTATGTAGAATGAAAGCAGTTTTCCCCCTCCCCAGCTCTAAAGATTTGCCTGCATGTGTTTTTATTTCAGACAGTCACATTCTTATCTGTCAAAAATATTCAGTAGGATAGATGAGAATTCTTAACTGCTCAGATTTATTTCCTGTAATGTATTCATCAATGTTACCTCATGTCTATAAGCATTTAGATTATTAGATTTTTTCTGACTCAAGAAAATGCAGTAAAAATCTCACAGTTCCTTTCTTTAGCTTACTTTTACAGTAAAAACCATCAGGTTATGTTTGTTTAAAAAAAAAAAAAAAAACAAACTCCAACCAAGTAGAATTATTTTCAGCAGCAGATTCTTTCAAATTTAGGCTTTCATTTTAAATCAGATAGTACCAGTCTGTACTTAGAAACTAAAAGCCACAGATGTTTTGCTAGTAACTAAAGAATGTGAAGTTAAATACAATAAATGAATTTTTTTTTTTTGCTCTCCTTCAGATCTCTTCACAAAAAATTATGTTAAAATGAAGAAATAGGTTCTGTTCTAGTAATTAGTGGCTGATCAATGCCATATATACACACGCACACACACACCCCTAAATCAATACAACTCAGCTTTATCAACACTGACTCACTGCCTATTTTAAGTGATCACTGTTTCAAGTGAGAGGGGTAGGGAGTGGGATTCATCTGTTGCTGTTGTAGGAGCTTGAAAGGGGTATCAGGCAGATGAGGGTGTCAGTCTGAATACAAACACACAGTGTAAGTACATAGACAATACATGCATTTATGTACAACGGTTCTTCTGTTAGTATGCATGATTAATGTAGAGCTACTTTGGTGCACAATTCAGCCAAAAAGGAGTAAGTTAACTTGGAACATTTTGCACAGTTGATCTTTCCTAGGTGCAGGGGAATTGGCAGGTCACAGCCTGAGCCGATGGTGGAGCACCAGGTGAGAAGCTGTGGTTATCTCAGGGGGCTCAGCTGCATGCAGTGCAACAGAACCACCGAAAGGGGTGGAATCTGAGTCTGCCCCATCTCAAACTCATTTGAGGGTTGGCAGCCAAGGGAAGCAGTATCTCTCTAGATAGAGACTGCACTCCTCTTGAGCCATTACCAGTCATTAGAAAGGGTGAGCCTGTATTCCTTTCTTTTTTCAATCTGCTCTTGTTCTGTAGGGTTTGTATCCTACTAGAAGGCACTGTGATAACCTTCTTTGGCCAGAACAGGTTAGAAGGCCAAACAAGTATCCAACCAGCAGATGAGGGGATGAAGAAGCTTCTTTAGCTTGCAGAGCCCAAAACAGAAATCTACATATATCTAGTAAAGGAAATCAGCATTTTTCATCATGAGGAGCTTAACTTGTACTTAGGAAAAAAATAGAAATACAAATTAAGAATGTATTTAAGAAAATAAAGTTTCCTGTATGCCTTTTCAGATGAACTGCTAACATCATAACGGGGCTCAACCCAATGCAAAAGCAGGTGGCGTTTAATTGAAAAACTATCTGGGCACCAGCAGCAAGGAAAGCTTCCCCATCCTTCTCTGCTAGGATGCTGCACCCCACACAGAAGCAAGGATTTGACAGAAAGAGATTCAGCCTTCCGAGTCCATGCTATCTGCTGACATTGCTGAAAGGCACACTGCTGTAATACAGTTATAACAAGTCTCCTAGGCAGCAAATGGGATTTGAAACAAAAGCAGGTGAAAAATGAGATTGTTTTTATCTCTTGACAAATCCTAAATTAAAATGGGAAATTCCTCTTACGGGTTTTTAAATCTGCCTGGACTAATTTAAAAAGAATCTGGAAGTGCCACTGTTAGTGTATCTCACTTTGTGCTATGCATTATATAAAATTGCTCTTATGAAAGCATCACTCCTGCTTACATAACAGAGTTGTTTGCTCAGATTACAGCCTCCTTAGTACAGAGAGGCTTTTCAGGATGTGATGAGTATTATGAACAGTGTTTATAGATAACGTTTTACTTCCTGGGAACAAAGGGCTACAAGCTGTTACCACTATAAGCTCATTGACTAGTATCAACTTAATTTTGTAATGCTTTCTCAGAGACACAGGCAGTGTGCTACACAACAAATTAAGGACTCGTTCAGTATGAACAGGGCATTCTGAAACCTTTTAAGACAGTTTTAACCCCCCCTTATTCATCTCGGGAGGGGAGCAAGGGCTTATTTTTGTTTTATAGGGATAGGATAGTAGGCTAGCAAAGTTGCAGCTGCAAGGGTCTAAAGCTTCAGCAGCCTAGCTTAATCAAATCTTTTTGCTTTGAAGTTCATTACATAGAGTTTGAGTTTCTTTAAATAAATGTCAGCTTCTAATAGGAGATTTCTTCCAGTAAGTATTTGATGGTTCCCTAGTGAAAACAAAGTTTCACTAAGAAGGAAGTTTACATCTCAGGAAGTTCCATCCTGCCATCCTGCTTTTTGACATTCAGACAGGTCTGGCTTAAGGCAAAGTAAAAGGTTTCTGTTCAAACAGCAACAACTGCTTCCCCACATCTCTAGTCTGAAGGTGTCTCCTTTGCTTACTATTAGTCAAGAAATATTTTTTTTCAGCCACAAATCAAGAAGCTACCTCATTTCCCCTTTGTAACTTTAATCTTGCGAAACCCAGTGCACTTGACCTGAAAGAGGTCTCCAAAAACGTCAGCATCAGGTGTTGGGAAACATTTGCACTGTGGCTTGCATCAGAGACAAGACAAGGGGGCAGTTGTGATGGTCTGTCACTCCGCTGTGGTCAGCACAAGTTCCATTTTCCTTCCAATATACTTAACCCAGAAACAGTTCCTGACAGCAAGTAAGCACTTAGGGCTGTAGGAAGTCAATACCAAAACAGCTTTCAACGATGAAATACTTGAGAATGTTAGAGAAGTGGTTATTATATTAGTTAACCATCCAGGCAGTAACAAGGAAGGAAGAGCAGAAGTAGAGCTCACTGATTCTCTTGTTTCTCCTTATCTGCTGCAATGAACTGGTATCAGACCAGCTTACTTATTCACCTTAAAATGACCAGGTATTGTGGTGGGTTTTTTTTTGTTTTTTTGTTTTTTTGTTTTTTTTTTTTTTTTTTTTGGTGCCTTAAACCCAGCTTTTCACCAGCTGGGGTTACAACTTCTATCCAAAAGTAATCTTTCATACCATGTCCATTGAAGTCCTCACCTGCCATAGGTACCTTATTCTTGCAAGTCTACAACAACAGTTAGAAGTTTCAAAAGAAATAATATGAGATTACACACAGCCAACATAAAGCAGACCAAAAACTAATTCACTGTCCAGATTTTTCAGTCATCTCCCTGTGCCTCTCCCTAATAACTTCTCTCCTTCAACACCATTCGTAATGAAAAATTGAGTAGTATCTGACTTGAATTTATTCCAATCCAGATAATTTTGTGGCTGAAGCAAACCAGCTAAGCCATGTATTAAAATGATTTTTGTAATAAGATGTCAAGATTGAAACACATTGTTCATAAAACTAAATGAAATACAAGACAAAGAACACCATTCTTTGATCCTTTTATCTCATCTTCCTTTTCTGAAAGATCAGAAATAATTCAGTTTCCTGATCTGCACCAGTTTAGCTGAGTATTTTTAAAGGTTTATTTAAAGTAATTGTTTGTCGTATCAGTTAACAATTTAAGCAACCAGTGTGCTTTATTCTAAGTTAAGTTTCTTTTAAAGCTTATTTTGTAGCTAATTCATAGCCTGGAATCTGCACCTAAGGTGGTGGAGGGGGGGAAATAACCTGGAATCTGCACCAAAAAGGGGAAAAAAAAAACCACATATACATAAAATCAAAGAGTGACACATAGAGCTTTTCAGACTGAAGAAACAAGCAGATGGTATCTTCCATCAGCATGAGAAAGGAAAGAAAATCAGCACTGACCTATCAGAAGGAATGCCTGAACTCCATGTACATTCACTGCTGTTATTTCTCCAGAAATTTCTAAGCCTCGTGATAATCATGCAGACATCAAAGTGTCCAACATTGAAAAGGATAACCCATAACTGGCGTCACAACATATTCACCTACTTCTAGCTTAGCTTTCTGGGCTGAGAGCCAGCTGTGAAAAAGCAACCATGAAGCAGCTTCCCTGGAGATGTTCCCAATGCAGCTCTCCTGCAAAGCCTCCGTGGCGTTCCTTCTGCCTGCATGGTCATCAGTCAACTCCTGGCAGTCTGCTGTCACCGAGCAGAGCCACACCTGCCCTCAGTGCATTCTTACAGCTGCCCACATGTTAGAGGCATGCTGCGGGTGCCAGTTAGGACCACGACATTTAACTTCTCCTTGACTTTGGCCATACAGGTATCAGCAGTCTGTGAAATTAACCATTTGTGGCTTAACAACATTTGAAAGGTATAATTTTAAAGAAGGGTCTCTTGAATCTCTGTGTAAATAAGAGGAGGCAATTTATTCCAGTTCTAGAAATAAGCTGTAGTGCTTCATAAGCATGTTATACTGGTGTTAAATAGGGGTTTTTGTGCATGCTTTTGTCTATGAGAAGCAAAGGAAAAGGAAAGAAGGCTCCCATTTACCTGCTTTGTTGGGCACGGAGAGGAGTGTGCCTGGGTTTAAAAAAAAAAAAAAAGTGTTCCCAATTCTGCTTGGTAGGGCAGATGTCTTAGCTGTTACTGTTAACAACCTTATGCTGTATCCTAACCAGTTTTTAACCTGAGAAAGTACATAGCAAATTAATAGACAGCTTTGACAGTAGATGTGATTAGAAAGCACCCATGAACAATAGTATTTTTCATCTTGGCAACACAGGAATTCAACAAAGCATTCTACTTAATAGTAAACTACTGCTCAAAATTTTTGTCTGCCTCCATTTTAACCTCATCAACAGTGAAAATGTGAATAACAAGACTAAAATAAAAGGGATGGATCTTGAGTTTACCTAGGGAGGAAGTTTAGACTTTGGAATTCCACAGATTAAGGAGACTTGACTGGCTCTACTAACCTAGAATGCCTTAAAGGATATAAAATACTGAGTTTTGAAGAGGAAAAATAGAGACAAAACAGTACAGATCTAAACTAGATTAGAACACTAAAATACTGAATTCCTGACAAATTCTGTTGTTTTTAAATACAAACATGTATTTTAATTTTAATTTTTTTTTTTAAAGGCCAAACTATCATATTGACTTAAATTTAAGGAAAGCAGAAAGGAACAGTGTATCCAAGTCTTAAGGGACACAGGCGATTCTTTAATATTTTTGTCATAGTTACTAGATGTGCTGATGAAAATTCTTCTCCTAACAAGGCAGCTGTAGATGTTACCAGTCACCTCTGCTGAACTCCAGCACCAGTGCTTACTCTCTGTATACAATTAAAAAGCTATCTTCTTAAGAATCTTCACCTGAGAAGATGATGGTGGATATGTCAAAGTAGCTGCTTCATTATTTATTTTTCATCAATCCAGAAACTAGTCTTCATCTGAAATTATAACTTCATCCGTTGATGAGACAGAAAAACTGAATTACTATTTTAAGGAGCTGATGTCAGCAGGGATCCAGTGGTTTTAGGCAAAGCAGGAGCATCTATCTCCAGTCACATGGGGATTAGCACCTCCTTTCCTCTTTTGAGGGGGTATCTCCTTAAATTTTCTGATTCACTGCACTGACCTCTTGCATACTATAACAGGAAATAAGCTCTTTAGTAAAACAGAAGAGCAGCAACATGATGGTCATTCTTTTGGACAAGTCTAGCTCTAC
The DNA here is from genome assembly GCF_019238085.1 of Lagopus leucura. Classification (NCBI taxonomy): domain Eukaryota; kingdom Metazoa; phylum Chordata; class Aves; order Galliformes; family Phasianidae; genus Lagopus; species Lagopus leucura. Next base: position 11,947,735 of record NW_024962250.1, on the reverse strand, counting down.
CAGTGTTGTAGGCTTCGTGACTGCAGTCTATCAACTTGTCAAGCAAGCAACTCTGTTCCAGTGTTTTTAAATGCATTCTAGAGTAGTAGAAACCCAACTGTGACTAAACACAGCAATCCAGCCACATTTGGCTCATTAAATAAAACAAAAAATTAGCAATAGTCAACATATCAAAGTTCTTCCAAAGTCTTCATTCTTGTACCAGCATTATTTCCATGCTAGCAACACTAATGGTGCTCTAGCTCACAACAGCCTTTGAAGTGACTGAGAGCTGCTTACAAACAAACAAACAACAAAAAAAAACAACAACAAAACACCACAACATGAGAATGGTCCTTTTCTCTTTCAGGTAAGGGGACTAAGCAACACAGGATTTAAGGTTAATCAGATTCTCTGTATAAGGTACAGCAGAAAGGAGGTGTCAAACAAAAAACAAACCTCTGAAAAGAGTACCTTCCAGTGGAAGTCCAAGAACCTCCTATTTGTGCCCATTTCTATTAACTGCTAGAACAATACACAGCCCTCCAAGTTCTTGTGTTGTCTCCTCCACACCACAGAGTTAAGAATCCCTATTTTCATGTGATATTTTTTTCTTCTCTGGAGAGATTGTAGAATCCTTTAAGGTGTTAATATTTTTGTTTCCCTTTGGAAAAGAAACAATGCCAAAAGACAAACATCACTAAAGTGATTAAGAAGCCCACAGGCTTAGTCAGTTATGTTTTAATTATGCTTGCTACAGACTTGCACACCCACTGTTTTTGGCTTGAGAGCTGGACTCCTACTACCTTAGCTCTCTCTCTTCCCAAGTATACCTTAAGGTAATACCAGAAGGTAACAGTGTTCTCACTCTAAGGAGAGCATAAAAGACAAGTTAGTGGCTCAGATTTGTCTCTGACAGGCTAGTGATTCCATCTGCCTCTCAGCTCCCTCTTTGTATTTCAGCCTAAGCATAAACAAGTTGCTCAGCAGCAATGATCATTGTAGACAGCCCAAAAGATACCATACCATATGCCTACAGTCAGTGTCTTTCAAGGGAAAGATTCAAGAAGGCAGAAAATAGAGCAGCAGCTCAGGAGGCTGCAATGGAACTATAAGGGTATATCTGTTAAAATAGAGTGAGGGGAACAGAGAAATCCCTTCCAAACAGGAGAGTGCCAAAAGGAAGAACCTAAGATGTGGTGTTCTCACTTTCTCTGACATACCTCAAGCATTATCTACCAAAGTTATTCAGTTAGATATACACACATTCAGAAAGCCATGCAGTCCTTGATATTCAAAGTAATAAAGTATAATACCGGTGACTTAAACAGCGCATGGATCTTACTATCCAAGTGCTACAGTTCTCAAGTGAACTTAAGGGCATCTCCATTTTATGCAGATCAAATTGAACACGTGGATGAAAAATGAGAAAGAAACTTTACAATTTCAGGCAAACAGCAGATTTTAGCAGTCTCTTCTATTTGAAACAAATGAGTGAAGTTTTCTCTATGGAAATGACATTTCCTCTTCCCATTTATGTTTCTTTTGACTTCTGTGAATCCACCTCACTTTCTTGCTGGGAAGCATCACCCCACAGCTCCAAGTTTGTAATGACAAGGGCAAACTGCAGTCATGTCTATAGCCATCTCCAACAACCCTGCTGGAAGGGGAAGCAGTGGGAACAAAACAAAACAGCACCTGCAACTTATTCATGTGAAAGTTTCAGAAATAAACAATATATATAGGAAAATAGAAGCCTCGTATCTTAGACATTATTTTTAAGGAGAAATCTTTTCTGCTGCAATTATCTACCTGCTCCTGGAAAACGAGAAGCAAGGACCCATGAGAACAACCAATTCTTTTAGCAGAACAGATAGATAGAAGACTCCAGTTAATAAGAGCAGCACTGGTTGGTTTTTTTGTTGTTGTTTTTGTTTTGTTGTTTTTTTTTTTTGTTTTTTTTTTTTTTGTTTTTTTTTTGCCTTCATCAATCTCAAGAAGAAAATGCAGTGTGCCAGGAAGGTGAAAACAAAGGAAGAAGTTTTAATGCCAGTTCAGCATACCACAGGAGGCCAAGCAACGGCACTATCACATTACTCCAGGCAAAGCTATCCTGCCAGCTCCCACACAAAAACTGATCATTAGTTAAGTTTCCACAAATAGATGTGCACAATTTAAAAGGCTGCATTGTAGTTCTCTCCTCAGCCTATCTCCCAGTCCTCCAGCAGATGGTCTCTGCACACTTAGCAGTTCCTCAGTCCATGCCAGGGACCTGCCCTCACACAGAACATGTTACGACGTTTGTGCCATCTGAGCCAGGTCAGGGGAGAGGTGCAGAGATTCAAGAAGCAATAAGCATCAATGCCAAATGGAAAGGAGCACTACACCAGTGGAAGAATGCTACAGAAAACTAAAACTGTAGGAAGAAAAAATGCCAGAGCCATTAAAAACTTTAAAAGGAAGAGCAAGAAAGCATCTCCATTTACATTACTAACAAATTAGCAAGCAGTCCATATGCAACTGAGTAGCGAGAGTACTCTTCATCTTCTGTTTATTTCCAAATTTAGTTTGCTTCATTTCTATCCTTACTGTTTGTTGTTGTTACTGAAGTCCTGAAAGGGATCCTCCTTTCTCCTAATCTCCAAGTTTCTAGTGAAGCGAGCATGTGTCATGCAGAGGAAATTTTATTTCAAAATAAGGATTTCTATAAAATGCGAAGTATTATATCTGAACTACTTGAAAGGGAGCTTTCCAATGGGGAGTTCTGCTGTCATTTATGTCAAACCACTGCCTGCCTTCTCACAAAGATAACATATCCTTTCAAAGCTGCTAACTTGTTATTCTCAATAACTTTAAGGTCAGCAATATCTTGACCTGTGTTTATTTCAGCAGCTCTTCTATTTTTGTTGTGGCTATAGATCATGATTGCTAACAAGTCAAATATTGCCAAGGGTATGCAGGAGATGAGCAAGACTTCCAACTCAACTTGGCATAGGACAGGACATAAAAAGAGAATCTATTCATTTGCCAGCAAGTTGGGACTTTCCAGCTTGTGAATCACAAAATGCACACAGTGAGCCCATAGGGCTGTACAGAACAATAGCCCTAGAACAACAGGTATAAAGTGGTTTCATAATTCAGATTAAATTTGCTAGAAGGCTATTAAGCGATTATCTTTCCTCTGCACGCATCTGAATTTCATTATCTACAGTGTATGCGATTAGTACTAATGTGGTTCTTTCTGTTGTTGGTCCACCCCTGTGGTTCATCTCTGATAGTTTTCAGCACTACCTAAAGATTCTCCAAGACTGCTTTAAAGATTTCTGTCCCTTACATCACATTTTGAATGCTGTGTCACAGTTATTAACGAGTTCTCGGCTTTTAGAAACAATAGGTGCAAGAAACTGAAAGACAGACATGCTAAGCCTTCAGACAGATGCAGACCTGAACGTTTCTCCAGAAAATTCCGAGTTTCATTACTTGAATGTATACAACCGTTGTGGGAACAAGCGGAGTTCCTAGCAACGAATATGGACAGGGACAAAAAAAAACCGAGGGGCGCGGTCAAGGGCATCCTTTGACTGCGTACACGGAAGGCTTCCTACGCGGCCCGATGCTTCTCCGGCTTTTGGGAGCAGCACACGCTCGCAGCCGAGCGCAGAGCGGATGCGGTCCCCAGGAGCCGGGAAGGCGGGCGGGCTGCGGCAGCGAGCCCTTTGTTCCGGGCATCCCGCGAGCTTAGCGCTGCGGCTCCGGCTGTTCGGTACGGGAGATCGGCGGCCGGCAGCCCCTCACGCAGCCTCTCCCGGCTCCGGCGCAGCGGAACGCGGGGCGAACGGCCGCTCCAACCCCCCACCCCCGCGCGGCGGTGCCTCACCGAGCCCGGCCAGCCGCTCCACCAGCCCCGCGGCGCGGAGAGTAGCGGGGCCGCGGTCCACTCCGCGCCGTTTCTGCCAGACAAAGAAGAAGAGACGCGTTAGCGAGCACCGCCCGCCGCCGGGCTGCGGCCCCCCGGCCCAGCTATACGCCCACCTGTCCCCTGGACAATGGGGCGCCCACCAGCGCCACCGAATGCGCTCGCCGGGGCGGCCGCAGCCCCGCATCCGCCCGCTTGAGGAACAGCCGCACGAAGCCACCGCGCAAAGCCATGGCGCAGGAGATGCCGAGCCGGCAGATGATGCCCGCCGCCGCCGCGCCGCTCCTTTTAGCCGGCTCCAGCTCCGCGCGCGCCGCCCGCCCCCGCCCGCACACCCCCGGGCCGCCCGGCCAATGGCGGCGCGCGCGCGCGGAGGTGTGTCCCGCCCACAGAGCGGAGCGGGGCCCTTCGCGCGACGCGGGCGGGCGGCGGCTCCTCCTCACGCGCCTGCGGCGCTGGGGTTTTTCCACTCCCGCGGCGGGGGGCTCGCGCACCTGCCCCGGGCGCTGTGCTCCAGCCCGTGGCGCTGGGCGGGGATGCGGTGACCTAAGAGCAGGAGCCGGCACTTTGGTATTGCCGAAGCTCAAGTTTCTATACGCGTATGCACGTGCTCTGAGGAGAGCCGAACGAGCGGCGGTGGCACGGGGCGGCTCCCCGCCTCTCATCGAGGGATCGCTCCGCTCCGTCGCCTCGCACGGCGCCAGCTCCTGCCCCGCGCCCACCTCCTCGGCCGTCACTTTTAGCACCTGCTCTCCTCGTAACAACACGCAGGCCCCGTCTCTAATGTTAGCGTCCCATTTTCAGCCTACGCAGGCTTTTTTTCCCACCGGTTCTGCCCTCACCCCTTCGGCCTCCGTTTTCGCCGCTCCTTTGTTTACACGGCACCCACGCAGGGACTCTGCAGCCGCCACGAAGGCAGGCAGTTGCACACGGAAAGTTGGTACCGGAGGGGGACAAGCGGGGGGAAAACGCCTGCCCCGCTCCGTCACGGTGAGAGCCACACAGGAGAACAACGCAACCGCAGCCCTTATAGCCAGGCGGCAGACAGGCTCCCGCAGCTCCGCGCACGCGCCGCCCGCCTCTTCCCTTCCCCTCTTTTTCCTTCCCGGCGGAAGCGGGGCGCTGTGCGGATGGAGGAGCGGCGCTATCGCTCGGCGTCGGGGGCGCCGCTGGCGCTGCGGTGCCGCCAGCATAGCGCTTCCTGCCGGGAGCTGGCCGTGCGCTGCCCCCGCCTGCAGCTCCGCTCGCTCAGCGCCGTCACCTCCGCCGTCTGGCTGGCGGCCTACGGGCTCTTCGTGCTTTGCCAGGTACCCTCGCCCCGCCCCGCTTGGCTCCTCGTGGGGACCCCGGCGGAGAAGGGCGGCGGGCGCCTCCAGGTGGGCCCTGCGCGTCGCTGCGCTCGGGTCCCGGAGGGCGCCTGCTGGGCCCTGCCGAGGCGACCGGGCTGCCCGCGGGCCCTGCCGGGCAAATCCGGGGCTGCCCGCGGATCCGAGCGAGCCGCGCCGTGCCCTGCTCTGCTGGTGCGGGGCGGGAGCTGCGGCCGCACTGCGGCTGTTGCGCTTCCGTTTTGCCTCAGCGGTCTTTCCTGTGTAACGAAGGCAGGAAGGATAGCGGGAGTCAATTGGCAGTGGTTCGCTATGCGGTAGCTACCGCCCGCTGTCGTCCAACTCGGTTTTACATATGCTCCTGCGGCCCGCGTGTGGCTGCAGTCATTCCTTTCTGCCAGCAAACCGGGTGGATTTCAATGCCTGTAACTCATGACTGCCTTTCCATGACAACAAACTGTGGGAAAAGCTCTGTTTCCATTCTCTTTGTACGTTGCCACGGCTTCTTTCTTATCACCTCACATGGTGATAGAGTCTATTGTGCGCTGCTTGCATGGCAGAGCTGTGCCGTTCTGGTAAAGCCTTGCAGTTCTAGCCCTTAGGAAGTGTTAGGTTTAACTCGGGCTGATGAGTGTGTGGCCTGGTACTCTCTGAAACAGATCCCAAAAGCAGCTATAGGTTGAAAACCTTCAGGCTTCGTTACCAGGTCCTTCATTGATGCTGCTGATTTACTGAGAAAAAGATGACTTGTGGAACATATATTTGTAAACTTATGTATTGTTTTATGTAGCAACAAGCCCAAGGTTGCAGCATGCAAAAAACAGTTTGTCCTCAGGTGAAGCACAGGAGGAAGCAGACATTCTCAAGCTTGATGTTTAAGACAAGGAGAGAGGCAAAGTTTGAATGAATTTAGACTTGCCATGGTAAGAAGAAAACTTGAATCTCCTCAATAGGCCCAGGCCAGTGGTTTTTTGCTGAAAGATTTTTCTTTGAATCACCAAGCTTAGTTCAAGTAAACATTTAACAGCATTTCTCTATCCCTACAGATACCTGTATAATACACTGTCAATGATGTATACAACTGCATTTGGATGGGATTTATCCAGTAACTTTACAAGGGAATACAGTGTTCTTGCTGATTTCATTTTCAGTCGTTCTTTCAGACCATCCTATGAAGGGTGATGTTTGGTGACTTAAATCCATCATGCATATATCAGCCAGCCTTTTGAATGAATGGACTCCACCTACATAAAATCACCTACGTAAAATTATACTCTACATTCAATTAATTTTAAGACTAGAGCCCTGTCTTTGCTTGGTTTGTGTTACAGAATAGTATGGTGCTTTCTGCCGCTATATTCCTCACGCTGATCGGCCTCATCATCTACCTGCACTTTGTGAAAATTGACCAGGAATCCCTACTGGTCATCGGCTCACTTGGCATTCAGGTGACTTCATCTTACGCTTCAGGGAAGGAGAGCATAACCTTCATTGAGATGAGCCAAGTGAAGGATGTGGTTATCAATGAAGCCATCCATATGGTAATCATATTGTCTTTCTTGTACCCACCTTTCTTGAAGGTGCGCTCATCACACGTATTTTCACAGGACTGGTTTGGCATTGCAATTGAATACAGCTGCATAAATACAAATATGTAGACTTGACTGTGCTCTGGAGTGACTGGGAGATGGCAGTCATACTGCACCAAGCTGCTTACATTAAGGGGGGGGGTTGAAAGCTGTAACTTCCACAGAAGGCTGAAGCAGGCAACTGTGATAGCTCTTTAAAGTGACACCCATAAATCCAACAGATTAACGTATGTGAGTCTGAAGTCATCTTCTGCTAGACTTACCCAAAAGAGAGTTGTTTTGCCTGAAGAGCACTCTGGGAAGACATGGAGATTTGCATAGGTCTGTATAAAGTTTTCTAGCAAAAGGAAACAAAGGTTTCTCATTATATGCAAGGAGGCAGAAAAGCCTTTGCACTTGCTTGTCAGTTTTATGTAAGACTTGGTGTGCTGTGCCACCATCACTGTTGAGTTCAAACGGTTACAGAGAACTGAGGTTGTACACAATGTCACTGACGTGTGTGAAATCATCACAGATGAAAACAAATTCTTAGTAAGTCTCCACAATCTTCAACATGGTCCAGCATTGTATAACTTCTTAGAAAGGCAAAACAGGTAATTAGTAAAATGGTTTGTATGAAAAAAAAAAATAAGAGAAAGGCATTGTCAGCAGGAATGTTTAAATCCTATGCTGCTTGTTGTTTTTTTTCCTGTGTTTTTTGTTGTTATATGTTTAGTAATATCTTGAACTTCAGTAACTTGAGTAGATTTGGGTGAAGAATGGCTTTACAGAAAGGATGGGTTTTCTGAAAATCCGCCTGCAACCTTTTCAATTCAAAATGAGAAGTTCATGGAGCAAAACCATCCTGATATTTTTAAGGCTGAACACAGGAAAAAAGAGAAAGGGACTGATTTCAAGCTGCTTTATTCATAACCTTGTAGCAAGAATTTTTACCCTCTTGAAACACTGATGTTTCTGCTGTTTTATCTTTAGAAAATGTCGCACATTTTGTTCAGCCCAATGAGCTGAAGCAATTGCTCTTTCTGTGATGACTCCAGGCACTTTGATAGCATTTTCAAACTTCAATTATTTGTTCTGTTTGTCTTGTAGCAAAAAGTTATCTATTACCTGTGCATCCTCCTGTGCGACCCTCAGGATCCTCAGGGAGTGTCTGAGGTTGTGCCGCTCTTTCAGGTGAGTGTGACTGAATAACGAGGCAGTACAAAGCTGTGTTTTGTGTGTGTGTCAGATGCCTTGGCGTACCTTTGTTCTGCCACACGTGGGACAAAGGGTTACAGCTGCCTTTCTCCGACTGCACATTCAAGTTGGATCTTACAGCAGTGTGCTGTGAGCAATACTCCAGTCTCACAGAATTAAGTACCAGGGAAGTTTTGTTTGTTGGTCCTCCATGCTAGGAATAGGGCGCTATGTAGTTTTGAATCTGACCAGTAGATTGCATGAACTGGAAGTCTTTGGCTCACTGATGGTAATGAGGACTTGCACAGCTTTCTGTGTAATCTCTTGCTCAGTGTTACCTTTGTAATTGTATTGCCATAGCTGATTTATCTCTCGTCAATCTGTGCCAAAAAGATTTCATAAAAATCTCTTTGGCTTACAATGATAGCTTCCCCTACAACCGCTGACGAAGATCACAGTACAAGCTGTAAGCAATTTGCTTAATGTGTAATAACTTGTTTGTTTTAGTCACATCCTGTCTATCTCATACCCTGCTTTACTCATACTCTGTCCTTTCTCTTCTCTTGCTAACCTGTTTTGGCTGTTCATAATCCTGTTTTGGGGATGGAATTTCTTTCTCTCTCTGTGTGTACTTCACTCAACAATACACTGATCCTTGAGTGTAAGTAAGGAGTACAGATGTACCTCATATTCTAGACTGCTGATGTTGTGTTTATCTTCCTCTCTGTTCACCAGCTGCTCATGAATATCAGTTTGTAGTCAAATGCAATTTATGACTGGATACAGTTAAGTCTTCAGCTAAATACTTAGAGGAATAAGTGCACTAATCCATAGATATTTACAACTGACTCAGTCCCACAATTGTGAAGACATTTACTAACAGTAAAATAAATGAAGTATTTCATGTATGTCCAAGGAATTCACAATAAGTGTATTCCAGGCAGCTGCACTCAGGATTTGTGTTCCTTTCCAGCTTCCTGGCATTAGTGTGTTAGGTTTTTTTCCCTGTTTTTTTTTCTTTTTTTTCCTCCTTAACTCAAGTCTGAACAGTGTTATTTCTTTGGAAATATCTTAATGTTGGCAGTGTTGATTCCACCAGCAAAGGATTAACAGAAAGAGCTGTGTCAGTTTGCAGTTCGTTACCTGCCAGTAATTCTCACTTTAAAGTTACTTAGTTTTGAAGGAGCAGTAATTAGTAACTTTCTTGCATCTCCTTCAGTGGGTCTTTGCTCCTCTAAGGCATGTCAGCTCTCAGAAACACAACTTAACATGTCACTGCACCCAGGAGTACTTCTGTGCTGAGTTGACCTATTGTTCTCTTAAGCAATGGTTGCAAAGAAAGGCATTAAATGGACTTTACACAGTAATGCTGTTTTGAGATCTCAATAGTCATGGAGCCATAGGGATCCCAGAACTGGGAAACTTTCATCTTCCTGCTGATCCAGGTTAGGAATGATGAAGAATCATTATTCTCTGACTACCATTCCTCTATTAGTGTGAAATTAATTGATGTTTTCAGTTAACCTTCAGTTGTCCTCTTGTTGACAGTAATAGCTGTGGCTAAGGGCCAAGCATGTAAGCTCCTTGTTCTGAAGGTCATTTTTTCAGGGTGGAGATCGTTGAGGGAGTATTGTCTCACAGATAGGCTAATGGCTTGGAAGATGTGGATTTTCTTCTGTATTTTCACTGTACATTGTGAGTTGAAAGGAGAGGATCTCTGATTTGGTGAGAGATTCAGGCTGACTGGAGAGTGGTGCTGTGTGTTTTAACCTGACAGCTCTGGGGACTGGTGCTTTTCATCCCTGAGCTGATGTGGCTGATTCTTTTGTCACAACTTACATTAAAAAGCTCCTGGAATTTGATGAATTCTAGATGAGCATGTAAAAAGGAAATCTATTCTCAGTTGAGTTAATGTGAGATAGTAACTAGAGATATCTTACTGTTGCATTCCTTATACATGTATGCTTCTATCCATCAGCTTTGTGTCAGCTGCCTCCACATTCCTTTCTCTGTCCGACAAATCTCCTTTTTACAACTGGTTAACAGTGTGATTCTCTGTTGTTTGGCTTGACTTCTAGAGTTCCAAACCACGTCTGGACTGCTTGATAGAAGTGTACAAAAGTTGTCATGAAATCCTGGATCAGAGAAAAACAGCTTCACAACCAGATGGAGTAAAATAATAAATACTCAAGATGGATAACTTGCAGCAGGACTTGGAGAAATGTATGGAAAAGCAAGCAAATCTGACCTATGGCTCTTTAAAATTAAATGTTTAGAATGTGATGCAGTTGTAAGAATGACATTATAGATAACAGCCCACACAGACTCACAGAGCTGTTATAGAAGATGTCAGCTGAAGTGCACAAGTGAACCTAGAAATTGACTGTTATGAAAAGCAGGTGAGCAACACTTATGAAAGAGTCAAACAGAAGAGGTTTTTCCATGCATCTATGGAAGAAGGTATTGGAAGGGGAGACAAAAATAGGCAGCAAATGTTTATTCTTTCATGGATCCGAGATTTCTGACAAAAACAAATTGTAACCTTGGGAAGACAGAAAAAAAAACCTTTTTTTACTTTTTTTTTTTTTTTTTTTTTTTTTAAGTTTCTTTGTAATCTTTTCTTGGAAAGAGTATCAAAACAAAGGTGGGCTGGCTCAGTAAGTTTTCCTGATCCAATGGGGAATTTCAGATAGAGAATGACAGAAAATGAGAATATACTGTTGCTTTGATTTATATTTATGGAATTAAGCATAGCAGAAGATACTTTAGTTTCTTCAGCAATCTGCTTGAAAAAAAGTCCCATGGTATGGGACCCTAGGGAGAAGAAGAGTCCAAGATTGACACTCAGGAATCACTTCCTCCAAGCACGTGAGTAGCCCATCCCAACAAGTAAAAAGTCGAGCAAAAATGGCAGGAGGCCTGCATGAATGGGCAATTTATTCCTGGCAAAATTAAAATACCGAAAGGTAAAAGTGAGGACAGGTAGCCTGGGATCAATATAGAGACTGTCTCACCATGTGAGGTATGTGGTTAGGGAAGCCAAAGCCTATCTGCAATTGAATTTTTCTAGAAATGCCAAGGGCGACAGAAAGGCCTTCTGTGAGTACTTGAGTAGCAAAAAGGCAAGGAAAATGTGAGGCCACCTCTGGATGGTGTAGAGGTGTGGTAACACCAAGACCTGAAAAAGAATGGGGTACTGAATGCCTTCATCATTTCAGTCTTTACTAGAAAGACTAGACTTCAGGAATTCCAGGTTGCAGATAGCAAGGGAAAGTTCTGGAGCAAGGAAGACCCTTGATGGAAGGTGATCAGGCTAGAAAATACTTAAGCAAACTGCATGTTTGTAAGTCCATGGAACCTGGTGGGATGCACCTACAAGTGCTGATGAATTTTGCTAATGGCACAATCTCAGAGGAATGGCTGATATGTCAGAGATGTGTGCTGCCAGCCAAAGGGACCCAGACAGGCTGGAGAGATGGGTATGCAGGAACCTCTTGTAGCTCAACAAACGGTCCTGGAGAGGAATTACTCTGTGCTGTTCCTTCCAGTACATGCTGGTTCTTTTTCAGAAAAGGATGCGGAGGTCACAGTGGACACCAAGTTGTAAAGGTGCCAGCTGTGTGTCCTTAGTACAAAAAGGCTAAGAGTGTCCTGGATTGCATGGGAGATGCATTGCTAGCAGTTCAAGGGATGGGATCCCTCCCCCTTCCTCAGCACTGGTAGGACCACAGCTGAAGTGCTGCATCCATTTCTGGGCTCTCCAGTATGTGGGCATGTCAGGTGCTAGAATGGGCTGCCCAGGTAGGTGGTGGAATCACCAACTCTGGAGGTGTTCAAGGAACTTTTGGACGCTGTGCTGAGGGACGTGGTTTAGTGAGAACTATTGGTGATAGGTAGATGGTTGGACTGGATGATCTTGTGGGTCTTTTCCAACCTTGGTGATTCTGCGGACAGTGAGGGGCTGCTTACATTGGCGTGGAGCTGGAGCCTGAAGAAAGACTGGAAGAGCTAGGGCTTTAAGCCTAGAGGAAAGAGGGTTTGGGGGCAATCGTATATAAGTACCTAAAGGGAGGTTGTAAAGAAGATGGAGTCTTCTTTCTGGAAGCTTTCTGGGGGCTGGAGCAGAGCTTGCTTCCAACCTCATTCAAAAGAGCCAAATCAATTACTATGAGAATATGAGAAAAATATGTTATAAATTAAAATTATAATAATGACTGTGTGAATAAAGTAAGTTAATGTGGAGAAGTTCTTAGTTGATTATTTAAAAGTTACTGTAACTTTTAACTGGTATTTTTCTGTTCTTTTTTTTTTTTCCTCCATGATTTCTTATTAAATTAATTAAGGCAATTGAGATATTGGGAAAAGCAAAAGCTAAACTAGCAAGCTGGCAGAAGCCTTGGTCTCAATCTCCATACAACACTGTGCTATTGATTTGTACATTCCGTAGAATTAAGACATGGCAGCACATCAACATCATCAACATGTAATGTGGGTTTTTTTGTTTGTTTTTTTGCACTGTGCTGCAACGTACAGGTTAACTCAATTGACAGGAGTACTCTGGCTGTTGAAGCGAAGGGCAGTGGCTTGGGGATGCACGGTGGCATTTGGGCAACCTTGTCTGGGTGTTCAGTTTCTTCTGTGGTTTCATTTCTCACCGATGCTTTAAATGATGGTGTTGGCTGGATTTTTAAGTCTGGTTCAGTTGCAGTGCAAGTTTGTAGGTCTGCCTCTGAGGTTAAGGATGCTGTACCTGATGTTCGGTGGCAAGTCCAGGCAAAGCTGGGGTATTGGGGAAGAGGCAGAAATAGGCTGTTGACAGCAGAAGCAGGCTCCAGAGATGTGGCTGTGGTGGAGGTCCTTTGGCTGAACCTTGTGGCACACTTAGAGCTGGGTACAGAGCTGCCTATAGACCTGCTTTGGGCAGGGTGTGTTTCTTCATGGGGATTAGAAATGATTGAGAACACTGAAGAGCATTTATAGCAGTGGGAAGATTTGCTGATCTGTGGGAAGAATGTGTCAGAGGAGAAGTTATCTCAGCAGAGTGGGCAGACTTGGACCCAACAGTTTGCTGGGAACTCTGGCTATGCTGTAAAAATGTCATAGAGTCTGGAGAATGTGAACTGAAGAAATGAAAGAGAAACTGTATCGCAGGAAGAAGTCTGGAAAATCTTTTTAGCTATCTTTGGGACGTCCCATGCATGTGGCATTGCACTTCAGTGATCTGCTCAAGCCAAGTTAAAAGACAGAATCAAAGAGTCGGAGACGGGGAGCTTTGCTCCAGGTATGTCTATGGAAACTAACACAGTCTTTGACCACATACATTTACTTCAGGGTTATTCTGGCTTTTGAGATAAATAGTTTCTTTCACTCTGTGAAAACATACGAGTTCATTCAGGATAATTTCATTTTATTAAGATCAGAAATCTCACGTATCTCCAAGACAGCCTTTCACATACACACAGCAGTTAGGGAAACAAAGGCTGTTGTCTCATTCCATACTGTTGGAATTATCATCGCCAAAAGCATTGATTAAAATAAAAACTTTATCAAGGAATCATACAAAATAGGTATCTACATAGGGTTTGTTTTTTTTTTAATTTGTTTGCTTTATTTTAAAATCAAGTAACCTACAAATAAGAGGTACATGTGCATCCATCAGAGTGGAGTGGTCTCTGAAATACTCAAGTATTTATATTTGGAAGAAGGAAAAGTCACATTTGCCATGTTTGTGAATTTAGAATGAATTTATGGCAGAAAACAATGAGCTTCATGACAGCTCTTGCTTATTAACATTTCTGCTTCCTGTTTCCCCAGTACAAGGATGTAGGTGTTAGCAGTGCAAGGTAAGCACAATCTCAGAACAGTGAACTGGAGACTTTCATGCCTTGAGCATCCTTATGACAGATGACAATGAGCGGAGCTCATTTCTTTCTGAGGCAGCTTTGTTACTGGTGGGGCACAAGAAGCAGGCTGCCAAACAGACCTCCAGATCCTTACTAAGATCAGAGAGAGAATGTGTACTTCTGATATATTTTCAATAGAGTGATCAGTAGTATACAAGGAGATTACATATAGAGACTAAAACAATACCTTAACATTATTGTTGACTCAGAAAACTACTTTTTCAATAAGTTCAAGGGGTGGATCTTAAATTCATGACAAGTGGGTACATTGCAGAGTGGACAAATCAGGTCTCTGTGTATATATAATCTCCTACTTCAAGTCTATTGTATAATTTCCACAGGCCTTTTTTTTTTTTTTAGTGTTAAAAATATGCTGACAAGTGATTGATTAGAATGATTGTTGTCCCATGTAGTTTTGATTTTTGGCTTTGTACACACAATAAGCTTGAAACAAAAACTTGTAGTTTTTGCAGTACTTCTTGCAGTATCAGCTCCACCGTGTATTGGATATTTCAAGGGTGGTGACAGATACTAGGAAGTAAAAAAAAAAAACACACTGGTATGGTTGGTTGATTCATTGGTGAATCACTTTAGTTTGTTATTGCTGAATTCTTTATGATGGTTGGATTCACACTGTTTTAATTTGAGAAAGCTGCCCATGGATGCATTATTATGAAGTTACTCAGGTACTTTTGAAAGGACTATTCTTCTTTACTTCTTAAAAGGTTTCTCAAAATAGCTTAACTCAAGCCAGATAGATATTGAGTTCTTAAGAAGAATGTCTGTTTTTTTTTGTTGTTTTTTTGTTTGTTTGTTTGATTTTGCTTCCCAATCAGAACGAAGTCCCTTTGAAACCAATCAGAAAAACACTCTTTAGGAAAATCTGAAGAACAATATTAGAGTATATGTTTGCTAACAACCTCCTCATTGAGACAGTAGCATGAAGAAAGGAGGAGATCTAAAGGAACAGCTTCTGTGAAGGACAGAGCTGGTTTGGGAAGGTCTGTTCCAATTACTGAAAGATGTAAAAATTGAAAGGTTTGCTTGCCTTGTCTTCCTTTGTCTGAGGTGACATGCACATCGTGAAACATGTAACAGTGATTAATGAAAAGAGTCTGTATGTGGTGGTGGGGCATGTGACACTTTCAGCCCTGCAGCAGGGATCTGGTGTTCATCAGTTGTATAGAGCAGCATCAAGTGTCAAAAGCCATCCATTCTGCAGGAGCCAGGGCACTGTCTGACACTGGTCCAATCCCAGCTGTTCTGAGTCCTCAACATGGAAGGACATCAGGTTTAATCTTCATAAAATTAAAGTTGAAAAGATTCTCACGTACCACTGAATTCTTATTCTATACTCCCTATTCCAGGTCTTAAAAATCACCCCCGACATGGCATCAGAAGTCTTGTCAGTTCAGTTCCCATTCCCTTTCAACAGCTGTATCTCTTTTTCTTTCATGTCTGGGGCAGAGACTTGGAAAGTTTCTCTCTTTGAATTTTGGAATCAGTTTTAGGGAGGAATCAGTGCAGCTTCAGGAAAAAATAAATTATCTTTTTTGTGTTAATTAGTGGCAAAAATACAAAAAACTATCTTAGTCTCTTCAAAAGGACTATCTTGATAGCAAGAGTAGCAGCAGTGAATTTAAACACAGGTCAAAACTTTAATGCAATGGCTATTCATAACCAGAGCACAGAGCTGAAGCTATGTCTAAACTACCTGATCAAACTACATCATATTAATCTTTACACTCTGGAATAGCCTGCCAGTGTCTATCTAGTTTATGAGGAAGTGATATGCTGCTCCTTATGCAGGCAGTATTCACCAAGGTGCATCCTTATACTTGGCTTGTGGCACAGTATCCAGAACCACCTGTCTTTAATTTTATTGAGACTGTGTGCTCAGTCCACTTCTGTCAAATTCAAGCTTACGCACCACTCAAACCTGCCTTGCAGAAACTGCAGTCTGTTTCAGGTAAAGAGTGAGCGAGTCAGTGACTGATGTAAACAGAAGATTATTGGAAATAATGGGAATAATCCAAAGGGACTGATGAGGACAAGAGACCACAAGGAGTTCAAGAACTGGGCTGAGGTCCCAGGCGTAGGGTGCAGTGCAGTGATTTAAATGCAGGTGCAAAGCTGAAAATGGGAAGCATTAAAGAAAATGTTGCTTGTAAACAAAGCTGTAAGCTTGGGAGATGGAAGAATACTTGCAGCAAAAAGAACCAGAGCCCGCATTAAAACAAGGTGTGTAACTGGCAGAATTGTAGCAGTCTGCAGTTTGGTACAGAGCAGTGGGGAAAGCAACAGCACACTGCAACCCCACAAATAAAAAATTCCCAAATCGGAATGAGCCCTCAGAGCAGGGTGGGCCCCTTAGTGCTTCGGGGCATGGAAGGGAAAAAACACCGACTTTCAGTCTCCCAGAGCCTGTTGGCAGGTGGTGTGCTTCGAGAGGGCTGTGCGGAGGGTAGGAGCGGAGTTGTCAACCGGGAGTTAATGTAGGTGGCAATAAGAAGTGTTGCTTCAACAATCTGGGGGAGAAAAAGAAAATGATTAACTGTAAGTCAAGGAGAGGGAAAAGTGCCCTTTGAATTTATTTATTTTTTTAAGAACCTATTGACCACGTAACATTTGCAAAAGATTTCTTTCTCACATAGAGTTGTTAAGTTCTGAATTGAAGGACTGTCTGTAAGAGGTAGAACAAGTCTCTCAATTAAATGAAACAATTTACACGGAACTTCTTGACTGTACATAGCTAGTGCAGCAGTCAGAAGTACCAGACCCAGGGCTTGTTCAAAATGCCTGGCTTAGGTACTGCCAGCTGGAAAGATACTCACTGTTCATTTTGTAATTACCTTTGGAATTGCCATTGTGAAAAGGAGTTTTTCTGTGCTGCTTTTTCCAGAACTCCTTTCTTTTATTTGATTGACTACAATCATGAAGTCGTCTCGACAGCCTCCAAAGGTCAACACAGAAGAGTATGTGTAAGAGAATTTCAGGTGCTGCAGACAACAGAGAGATGAAGAGTCATGCTTCTGTAAAAGACAAAATGGCCACCTCAAACTAGTGTGTTTGCTATTTACTGCAAGCAGTAATAGGCAATTGGCTGTACAGATAACAGCTGGTAGAGAAATCTCAAAAGAGAATTGCATTCGTAGGATTTTTCTAGCTTGCTCCATGCCCTGATGCTTCAGAGCTAAGGTGCAAACTTTGTTAACTGGATGGTAGTAGTAAAGCACATAGCACTTAGATCTTGCAAGGTGCCTGTACTTGTTTGTTGCCCATCATCAAGGCAGTTAGCTGTTACATGAAACTTTACCTTACACAGAAGCTGTAATTTTCCTTTGTTTATGTAGCTCTAAAACATAGCCCTCACTTCTTCATCTCTGACTTCTACAAATTAACTTCTGGATCCATTTGAAGTTAAACACAAACTTCTACTGACTTTAAGTGGATTCAAGGGAGGTCTTCCTGTGGGAGATATTTTTTTTTTTTTTAAACAGTGTTCCTCACCATACCATAGTGTTATAATCCAGTACGCTGATACCATCTTCATTCACAGCTATCCAGACTGGACAGTCTTCTAATGAGGAAGGCAAAATAGGCTAGAGAAAAAGAAAATTTGATTTGAGTCATTTCTTGAATACTGTAAATAGGCAATTTCTGATACAAAACTTGAGTTTTAAGGATAAAGTGGAGGTGAAAGAATCCTCTAGACTTACTGATCTAACCTGATTTGACTTTTAAGAGATTTTTTTCAAAATCTAGAAAAATATTTTCAGATTGACATAGAATTTGGGAGACTAGCAGTACATGAGATGGAATTGAATCTCAAAATCTTTCTCATTGTTGCATCAGTGTAGTTAAAAGTGAGGATGATGCTGGGACAATGACAGAATGGTAGTTCCACTCTGTTCTGGTTCTTGCACTACTGCCTTCCATCAAGCAGTAAAGCCCATTGGCTTCAATAGTAGTAACGCTCAGAGCCATCATATCAATGCAGTTTTCTTTCTTACTGATTTTGGCAAATGTGTCAGTTATCTGTTCTGTCTAATAACATGTATCTTTTCTGGAAATTTGCTGATGTATGGCTGTTTAACTATTGAAAAGTTACATAATATGGTAGTTATCAGAAATACCAACATTATTTAACCCATTCTGCATTCTTATTCTACACTGTCAAGTAACCTTAAATACCAATAATATTTCTGCTCTAATGCTAAAAGTGGAAAACATGATCTTTATTTAAAAAAATAAATTTTTGCGTATTTACTTGGATTCTCTTTTCATCATTAGATGTAACTATCACAACTTTCTCTTCAAAGTAAGAGACATTAACCATGGGCAAGACACTCTCAGACTTTCAATGGAGCAGAGTTCTGTTGGGTTGGAGAGGATGGTTAATGCCAAAACAAGACTTCTCAGCATGACTGTGTTAAGACATTAGTTATGGCAAGGGTAATAGGTACAGAGCTCAACTCTTGGCTGGGCTGAGGGATGGTACAAGCTTCTGGAAGAACTATTCCCACCTATGATTCTTTGCTCTCCTGCCGATGCCCATGGACTGGCAGATTACCCAATATATGCTTAATTTTTTACATTTCTGCTACAGGACATTATCATTGCTTGCCTGTCCCATGTGGCAAGAAAAGCAGCCTGCTCTTGGATAGAGAGCAGGACTGAAATACTCACACTTTAGCTAGCATCAGCTGCATGGTGTGATTTATGGGGGACTCTTCCTTTTTTCCAAATGGGGGTATGTAAAGAGTACTCTTTAAGCTATTATTGCAGCTTTATGACCAAGAAAATGCCTTTGGTAAAAGCTGTGGTAAGGATTCAGAGGTAGTATTTTGTATTGTGTTGAAAGGATAGTCAGGAAAGTTTCGATGTCTTATTTAGTGAACGCTAGCAACCCCTAGTGTCTAGAATGTATGTCTTCTTTCTGAACAAATGTGGCACTAGAACTGTTCAGAACAGAGCATTGTTAGTTTTTTCCACTTCCTGTAGGAGCATTTTCAATCTTTCAAGGGTTAACAGAAAATAGATATGGCTCTGCTCACAGACTTCATTCTTAGGAGGAAAAAAAGGTGCACTCCTGTTACCTTAGCAGTAAATAGTTTGCTTCCAAAGAGAGGCCATTTGCGGGCCACTGTCAAATAAATTCGAACGCATTCCAGTGGAGAGCATCCCTGCAGCACCATCCATTTTGTTGCCAGCCTGTCAGCCAGTTGCCTTTCAGAGTCCAAGAAAAAAGACAGCACTATTTAATAAAGTCTTTCAAGGGAACATGAGTAAAATTATACTAATAACTAAACCTACCTCTCATTCCAAAGGGCTGCTCTATACAAGCATTGTGGACAAGGCTGTTAGCACTGTTGCTTAGGGTGTGTTGTACAAACTGAGTTTATTTTAGCAGTTTCTCTACTTTGCCAGTTATTTTGCTACTAGTTATACTGTAATATCCAGGAATCCCAGTTGCATGCTGGTTTTTCATTGGTGTATGTACTCAATAACTCCAACAGCAAACACTTGGGCAGCTGTTGCAGTAAAATCCTGCCCAGCTTCACATTCAATTATACTCTCACCTTCATCTTAACCTGTCTATAGTGTGCTCTAGATGCTCTGACAACACACTTCTGCTCCCTCTTGATTTGTCTCTCCTAGGTAACTTAGTTCCACGTTTGCATCCCTAAGTATGTATTCACAAATAGAATTCATCCTAGGCTTAAACTTCTTGACTTGGGGAAAGTTAGTCTATGATTTGGCTGTTTTTGTATGAGTTAACTACTGTTCTTTTTTTAAAGGAATCTTTTTTATGATTCTGGTGTTCTGTTTAAGCTTCTACATTGAAATAAGCTTGACAGGGCTCCTTTAAACTTCTTAAGTATGAAGAGGGCAAATGTACCAAATTGTGTTAAGAGAACAAACAACTTACTTGAGCTGTTCATGAGCAATGTTTTTCTTGTAGTGTTTGGGGTAGAATTTATCCAAGACCTGATGGAGAAGATGCTGCATTTTGGAGTGTGATGTTCCCCCAGGACTTGAAGATGCTGTCCGATCCAAATCCCCATATTCTACCTGTATGGGAACAGTTAGGTCATGGCCTGAACCAGTGATTGAGCACCTGGTGAAGGGGCACAGCCAGCCCTGAGAGCACAGGTGGAAGCAATTCACCTGTGCAGCCAGAACCTCCCTCACCTCATATATGGGCTGGCAGCCACCAGGGAACCATTTTTTCCTTTGGAGTATTCAGCAAGCCCTGATCTTTGGAAAGGGGTAAGTTCCTCTTTTATTACTAGCTCGTGACCTCTGCTTTTCTTGGGTGATCCAAAATTGGTTTAGAGTAACTGTATCTGTTACTGCCTATCCATTCACCGCTTAAAATAATGTTGGGGTTTGTAGCGTAACACAGTGATGAGGTTTTTTAGTGTAATAGAATGTTGCATGGATTCCCATACTGATATCTGCTGTGTTTACTAGTCCTGCAAAACAGCACCATCAGGATGGGGAATTTTTGTCTGTAGCATTTACTACAATAAGTGTACAACAAAACAGCAGTAGGGGACATGACTGCTCAAGGAATTCTTTGTTGCTCTGAAAAAAAACAAAACAACATCTGGGCCAGCACCAGTATGAGGATGCTTCTGCCTAACTGCTAAACTTTTGAGTTTTGTTTTCAACTGGCCAATTAAAACAGCAGCCTGTTGGTAAATAGGATGGATAGTGTTTCCAAGCTTCTTCACCTCAGTTTACGTTGCTTTAGCAAATGCAACAGTTTCAGCTTAAGGAGAAATGATTATCCTGTTCATCATGCCCACAACTCGTGCTTTGTGTTTTATGTGGTAAAATGCTAAATGTAAGCCTGGAGTTTTAATGAAGAATCCTGAAAAATGCTGTTTCTGAGTGCAATGGTGAAAACTTTTACTATTAGGAAGAGTTTTTAATAGTGGTAATATTTCAATATTCCCAGTATGGCCATAATCAAAGCACTTTGGGAAACAGTCCAGCCTCACTGTGTTTTGTAGTATTTTTTGCAGAATGAAAGGAGACTTTGTCCTGTAGTAAATTTCCCTACAGCAAAAGCTGATCTGTCAGTATAGGTTTGCTGGTGCAATGAGTCTGGCGCAGTACACCTCAGAATACATATTTAATAAGAAATATCACTTTTGGCGCAAAACATAGCTGCTTCCTCAAGATGTTCAGTGTACAGGTGTATTCCCTAGAGGACAAAAACAAGGATTTCTGCCCACATTTATGCTCACCTGAGCCATCAGAGCAACCATCTCCAGAGCTAATTCTTTATTAACTGGGAACCTTCCACTGGCTATTTCATTGCTGACTTGGAAGGCCAGCAGCAGCCGCTCCCGGTCTGTCTCACCCTTGGCTTGGCTCCGAAAATACAGCCTAAAATATAGAAGATTGTAAAGGTAAAAGCATGTTGTGAATTTTAGTCAAGGTGAGTAAAAATGAGCGTTTTGTTTGTTTTTGGTCTAAAGCGACTTTTGTGTATTAGAGGGTGATTAGAGAAAAGTTCAGGAGCTAAGGTGTTTCCCTTATGATGAATATCTAGGCCAGGAGGCTCAAATCATGTTGTCTACTTTGGCAGCTATTTGAATTCTGTGAGCCAACCAAGTCAAGATAGCAAAGCGTTATTATACACAGGTAGACGAGCATCGTTCCTATTAACCATTGAGGCAAAACTTAAGAGATGTCATTCTCTGCTTACCACAGATTACAGAGTTAGAGTTTTCT
This sequence comes from Lagopus leucura, assembly GCF_019238085.1. Classification (NCBI taxonomy): domain Eukaryota; kingdom Metazoa; phylum Chordata; class Aves; order Galliformes; family Phasianidae; genus Lagopus; species Lagopus leucura. Next base: position 11,926,098 of record NW_024962250.1, on the reverse strand, counting down.
CTGCTATGAGGCAAGAGCTGTGTGACCTTCTACGTGCCAGCCTTGAAGACTTGTTACATTTGCCAACTTTGTTTTGACTGCTTACATTGAAATTGTTATTGAAAATTCTTCAGTTTGCTTTAGCAGGAAATAAGAAACCCGATTATCAGACATTACTGCAAAAATGAAAGAAGCATTCTTGCGATACTACTAAGAAGCTTTGATTTATTCTTTTTACACTTAATTCTTTGACCTGGTACAGCAATATGACTAATGGGGGTTGAAGATACAAGTATGGGGAATGCTTCCTAGAACGATTCCTCATATGAGCTGTAAATAGGCATGCATCATCTAACTCAAATACTAATTTAAAGTTACAGCAATGACTGTATATTCCACGATACCACACAAGATATTCATTCCAGTGGATTACTGTATCAATTTTTATGACAATTTAAGACAACACCATTAGGACCATAGTGGCCTTACATGTCTTATCATGGTCCTTCAGTTTTGGAACAGTCCAACCTTGGAAAGACCTTATCAAAATACCCTTTCTACCCAGTCTAGTCACATTCCAGTCTTAACAAAATAATACTGCAAAGAGTTACTCCTTAAAAAAAATACTTCTTGGTCAAAAGTAATAACTTCTGCTTCTATTACTGTTAAGCCAGCTAATAGAGTTCCCAGAAATGTATTTCCATCATTATAGTCACCAAAATCTTTGTGTTCAATACAAAACTTTGACTTTTCTAATTTAGGTGAGGTTTAATTTCCCTGAAAATGGAATTAATGTGCAGAAGGTCATTACTTGTTCCTATCCACAGATTTCTATTCATTTTAATTCAGAATTCCTCTCTTTGTTATAAATGATGAGCTTGTTCCAGTTTTGTTTTGATCTGTGTTTCATAGTTTTCTTCTCTATCTTTCATCGTCTAGCTTTTAACATTTGTCTTTATGAAGTCTGGGCATTGCTACTACATGTCTTCCCTACAGTCCCTGCCATGTATAATGTTGTTCTTGTATGCTTTTCAACTTCATGATTCCTCACTTAATTGCAAGTTTCATTTATAGTGGTGATATTTTTCCCCCAGGTTTCTCATCCTCTCACCTAATGTTATTTAATTACATTTTAGGATCTAGGCAAGCAAAATTTTGCCAAGTGTGCTTTCTGTATTATAGCTAGTTCTTTAACCCATTTTAAGACTATCTCACCATTGCAAAGTGTTTTTAGATTTACTCCTAGATTGTGTACTCTTTTGTACATGCATACTGCACACATATAAAAGAAATTGCATCACATGTAGGAGTTGACATCGTATTTGCTAAAATAGCTTTGGTGTTAACAGTATTGTACTTCACTGGCTTTCTGCACAAATACAGGCATTCTAGAAATGTTTAATTAACAAGAGGCTGACCTCTTGTGAGGCCAACCAAGAAAACACAGTACCTGCTCTTATAGGTCAATTTCACGATTCTTGTGCCACCTTCATATTTACCAGGATGCAATTCTTTTAAGGCTTGTTCCCATTTAGAAATGACGTCACAGATCTTTTAAAGATATTAAGGAGAGAGAAAAGACAAATGTGAAGCATATAGTCAAGGCTTGATGGGAAAGTAGGGGGGAAAAAAGTGCTATGGAACACAGATTATACAGAAATAGACAGGATCATTATAAAGACAGCCAAAAGTGATAAATTGATTCCTTTTTCTATTACATAGTATGTTGAAAAAATAAAATAGTTGCAACTAAAAACTGAGTCTCTGAATCTGCAGAGGGACACTTATAAGTGAATTCTGGCCTAGTATCAGGCTGTTATGTCTATGTTAGCAAGTTATGTAGCTCGGGGAATGGATGTACACAACAATGTGCTATTGTTAAGACCTTGAGCCCACACTATGGTGTTTTCCTCTGCACTAACTTTACTTTGGTCAAAAGACTTGGAAGTCCACTAGATTGGATCACATTTTTCATCTTGTTTCATGTGAAAAGAATCCAGTTCCTGCTAAGATAGCTTCACAATATGAACCGAAGCATAGTTCATAGGAAAGATTGGTAGGATTGCTTCCAAAGTGCATTCCTGAGCTTACCAAAAGCTGTAATGTATTTTCTGAATGGCAGTCACGTGCATGGTTGGCTAAACCACAGCCCTGTGAATGTTCAAACTCTGGGAACACTTGGATCTAGATTCCAGCTTCATACCTCACATATATTCTTAATAACAACACGGTTAACTATTTTGGTTCAGTTCAGATTCCAGTCCTTTCACAAGTGGTCTAATAAAGGTCCGTAAGTTCTCTTTTGATAGCATTCCAGTAAAAGGAATGTGAACATAAGAAACCATGTGAAATACATAACCAGATACTCCTATCTTCTCTTAAGAAGGTATTGAAGTTGCCTTGGTCACTAAGTAATAACTTGTTAATAAGGACTAAGAGCAATGCCTTTGGTTGTCTCAGTCTCCTTCTCTTAGTCTAATGCTTTATCTCTCTGAACAGCGATTTGATTTCCAGCAAAGCTTCAGATTATCTGATCTGCATCAGGCCAGAAAGCAAAGTTTATTATTTGGCACTGTGTGGTAGTTTCCTTTTTAAATTGTCAAATTTAAAGTTATTGGCCTCTACTCCCTATCTTGGAAGTAGATGCCTATATTGGCGTCTACTTGCCCAAGTGAAATTTTACACTGTAAGTGTAAGTGAATTTTTATATTCCTTACAGATGTCAGGGGTTCTTTGAAGTTGTCACTGCCGCTAGATCCTCCATCAGTACTGCATAGCAAATTTCTCTCATAAGTTAATACAAAAATTTGATGTCTTTCATTCATAGCCACTAGTCTACACAATTCAGGTAGCTGTCCAGCTGCAGCATGAGTAAAAATCTCTGTATGAAAGATGTGTAAGTTAATACTTGAACTGTTTTCCCTTGGTCTAGGCACTCCTCTCTTAAAGTGAAGGTATGCTCAGCAGAGCTTTCTTCTCCTAAGAATACTCCTCAAGCAAAGTTATCTGGAGGAAGCAAAGAGAGAGATACTTCATAATCCAATATTGAAGATTTGTATAAGCATGCCATGAAAATCAGAGCCTAATCTAAATTTGTCTCCACTGGGAGTATTATACTTGATGTTAGTTATGATATCATGTCAGCTAACTCAATCTTCCTTTAATTCTGTAGTTGAGACAAACTAAACTTTAGTATGAGCTAAAATCTGTCTTAAAGCCTTTTTTAACCAATTTATCACCCACCAAAACAACGTGCTTTGTCTTAACTCAGTAGCTTTGATGATATATTAATATTTAATCTCTGAATACGAATCAAGGGAGGCAAGATCCACATGTATTTGATCTTCTTGCATTAAGAAAAATTTATTAGCCAATTAGCAGCTCTACAAAGATGTATGTTAGACAGATGTAGCAGAAGGGGAAAAAGAATTACCTTCATGTTGCCCTGCAGACAGTGTTCCAAATCCCTGCCAGAAGGATCATCTGTGAACAGAGAGAATCCCATGTGGGATGGTTTCCGCATTCCTGTCTCCTGGTTCAACCGGTGGATGAATTCATCAACTGTTGAGGAACCATCAAAACCTACAACCTGTGATGCAATAGGAGCTAATTTAGTATAACTTTCAAAAAGGATGATGCTGAGTATCACAACTAATGAAACCTAATTTTCTACAGATCAGTGTATCATGATTGATTGTGAGCTGCAGTGACTGCATTTATATTATCTGCCTTAACACTGCATTCTTTCTCAGACTGAGACACTTTCAATGTCTCATCCCAGATACCTTTTCTTTCTAAGTTTTAAGGAAAGGGACTGGATTCCTTTCCTGGCTAAAATAGCAAGGAAGAGAAATAATACCTATCTCTAAATGCCTGACATGTATAAACACCATGGTGCTACCAAATCACATAAAGGAAGCAGGTTATGGCACAGTCAAGTGCCCAGAAAAGCAACCATAGTGACTCACCTGGTAGGTTCCATTCATGAAATGCACTGGGATGCTGAAGGGGAGTGAGTGATGGTAGGGATTCCTCAGCAGGATGGACACAATCTCCATTCTTGAGGGCTTGGCTTCCCGTTCACCAGTCTGCACAGTGCGGTCCACTGATCTCTGGCAGTAGATGGCATACTTGCCTATTTCACTCCTAGGCAGGGAGAGAGACATAAATAAATCACAAACGTGCTTTAAATATGTCATTTCCTTCTCCTATGCTGTAGCGAAGCATTTTTCAAGATTCACCTTAAAGTTACATCTCTATGTAGATATCCTATCTGATCTCAACTGAGTAGCTCAGGTAAAAAGTTACAACACAAACCTGAGCTCTGCAGCTCTGTGAAATTCAAGTATACAGTGAGCTCTCTGGAAAGCACATGAGCATTCCCTGCTCCTGGCTGGACTGGACGCAGGAATGCCCTCTTTTGTACCTTGTTGACATAATAGTATTTGTTGAACCAAGACCAGGTAGTTCACCCTTAAACTCACTATCATGCCAGAAGGACTTAGTTACTATCACTGATAGGAACTATCAGTTCCTGATAGGAACTAATCATAAACTATAATGAATTAGCTCTAGTGAGGGAATTATATAAACTTTGTTCATTAATTTGCATGACTATATAAACTACAGGTTTTCATTTATGAAGAATATCTGTCAGTCAACAGGGATTGTTCGTTCATGGCAGGCTCAGATTTGTTGCTAGTTGAATACAGTTCAGGGACAGTTAGTAACGTGATCAGTTTATTGCATAGCAAAGAATTGCTCCACTGACTTGGACCAAAAGGATTTAAGTGTCTCTAAAGCCAGGAAAAAATGGTCAATTACACCTGTCGGAAAAATGTTTAAAATGTATACAGGGAATAACTTCTGAAACTGAATGCAACCCAAGGATTTATATGGGTTCATAAACTCCCACCATTTTGTAGGTGAAGAGGGAGGAGAGCAGCTCCATTCAAGATGACTTCAGGAGCTCGCTCTGTACATGATTAGAACTGTAGTTAAACCCTTGCAAGCAACGTGAAAGTCAGGAGATCCAGGTTTTCTCTGCACTAAGATGCTACTCGCTTCCCCAGTAATGTGTTTTTCATGAGGAAGAATCTTGCTTCTATGAGAAGCTGCTGTTTCTGACTCCCAGATGATCCTGAGCCATCTTCTTGCCTAGAACTGTGCGCAACTTTTCTTCCACTTGTAGAGCATTAGATACAAACTTAAATGTCACCTTTTATGGAAAGCAATACTTAGAATAAAGGTCTTGGCTAAATCTAAATCATAGGAATTATGCAGCATAATTTGGGAGATGATAATGCACGTAGCTGAAGAAGTGGTTTCTGGTACTAAGCAGAAGAGCCCTAATGTATTATCTTAGACAGAGTGTGAATTCTGATGAAATCCTGACATCTGTTTTTTACTTCTGAGAAGAAAGACCAATTGGGAGGCATCATCATCAACAACAACAAACAAACAGAAAAAACGCTTGGTAGGAGTACGTAGATTCTCTTTCCAATGCCAGGAAATGCTAGACTTAGGCCAGAAGTTTGCGTGAGCACTTGTCTGAAATGAAACACTGTTTTACTGATTTCTGAACAAATACTGTTAAAACCAGACAAAGTGACATCTCTACTCATGACCATGCCAAGGACACAGTCAGACATGCTGAAGACCAGATCACCGTGAAAACACACAAAGACCACAGCATGAACACCAGAGAAAAGCTTAGCCCTGCTACAGTATATATTATCCTGTGTAACATGCTAAAAAGGTAACAAAAACCAATAGAAGAATGTATTTCAGGTTTGTTTTTTTTATAGCTTTCTATGGTTCCCCAAGTTGTTATCTTTTTGTACCATCAGTGTTAGCTAACATGACATAAGAATATCATCACCTAAAATTCATTCTGAGTTTAGTCTGTAACTATGAAGAAAAGGAATCAGTTGCATCAGCAAAAGCAAGGAACAAGCAAAAAAAAAAAAAAAAAAAAAAAACACTGGGTAGCTCCAATTATATTTGGAGAAAATTCTGCTGGTTTTGTGAACTAGTTTAATGTAATCGATAAAATGAGTGTGGATGGCTGAAGAGGAACAGCTTGATATCTTTAGGAACCTTCCATCCCTTTCCTCAACTTGTTTTGCAGGTAGGATTACAAAGCAATTCCCATCTATTTCTGTAGCAGATGTGAAAAACAAGAAAACAAAACAAGAAAATGCTGTTGAAGCCTTTACCTGGGGTCGGTGTGGCGCTGCAAGTGCTGCTTGACGTACCAAAGGAAGTGATGCTGGGGCAGGAACAGAGGAGCACATAAAGCCAGGAGCTGCCAGCACTGCAACACAAAGCTTGGTCATAATTGTTGCTCTGTACGTCCTGTCTATTGCCTTTCACAGAATACTGTAAGCAAAATGTTGGATGGTGAGTAGTGCTTTCAGGAGTGACCATTTTTAGACATGCAGTTCATGTATCAAAATTCTCTTTCCTCCAGCACACCTTTTGCATTTTATTAATATTATCAATAGCATTAATATTTACAGATTTGGATTAACAAAGAAGAGTTCACCTGAATGACTGAGTGGTTCTGGGGCTGTCTGCAATTCGTCTGTTTAACAAGCTGACAGAAGATTTCATTCTGCAGCTCAGTATGTGTCAAGCAGACCTGCAGTGCTGTCTGGGCGAGTGACACGTGGTAATCAATTGAGGATGCTTCCACAGGGACATTGATGAACAGCTGGCAGGACTGTAAAGTGGGGAAGTTAATCAGTGCTGTTAATACAGTGACTCTTTGGTACTTTCCAGCCCCGATTCCCCAAACATGTTATAGACAATTCTTCTAAAAAAACCTGAAAGGAAACATATAATATTAGATATTTTTATCCCTACCTCTCTTACATCCCTTACAGATGTGGCAACTGGAAAATTCACGTAGCCTTCTCCAATCAGGGAAGCTCACAGTTCAGCAGAAGAATCAGGAAATTGTGCTTCCCACCTTTCGTGTCCACGCTTTACTTTGCTATGATTATTTACTCTTAGTGCTGATCTTACACTTTTGAAGTGCAAGCTAGAAGTGCAGGCTCTGAGCACCGTGATCTAGCTGTAGGCGTCCCTGTTCATTGCAGGGCTGTTGGACTAGACAATCTTTAAAAGTCCCAACTCAAACAATTCTATAATTCTGTGAACCAGATCTCCAATGGCTTCACAACTGATGTTACTGCCACAGCTGAGTTTGCCAGAACAATGTTTTCTTCAGTCCAGCTGACAGAGAGGAAAGAGGAAGGTATGGCTAAGTTTGAAGTACAAAGCCTCCGTGGAACATTGCTCCTAGCTTCAGATTCTCTACAAGGAAAAGTTAAACTTCTAAAAAATGAATGACACCTGATGTTTGACTGTAATTGAATGACCCAGTAGGCCTGTCTAAAGCAACCAACTGTGATGGTAAATGTTAACTAACATGACCAATGCTGTGTCCCAGTAACTGAGCAAAATGGCTGAAAAATATAATGTCCCTTTACCTTGAAAAGTTTCAGAGCTTCAGTCTGCAGAGCCTCAGAAGGCAGAGTGGTGAGGGACATGTGCAGCCCATCTTTACTGTAGCACAACATAGGGTGTTTCCACAGTGGAGAATCTGAAGTAGCAGATAGGCAAAAACATGCATTGTCAGAACCAGAAGATAGGTAACAGTCCTCATATTGAAAAGGAGCCTTGTTGAGGAAGAAAAACATACTGGGAAGCAGCACTGTGCTATGCTATATTTATCTTTGAGGCAACTTGGCTGATCATGGCAATGCCTCCTGTGAGAGAGAGTCCACCATCAGTGTTAGGCATCAGCAGAAAGAAGCACTTCCATCCATGACACAGAGCTCCTTGTCAGTTAGTTTCTGGTGAGAAAGTGCTCAGTTATATATTCAAACAGGAGATACAAACTGCCAGGACACTTATGTGCTATGAGAATCTTTATTAATGCAAGTTACAATTCTACAGTAAGCAAGATAGGTGTAGGAATATGTGAGTGTGCAAGATAGAGTACAAAGAACAAACATACCTGTTAATATGCATGCAACCTACTCTAGGGAACCTGCTTTAGCAATGGGGTTAGACTTGATCGTCCACAGAGTCCCTTCCAACCCCTGCAATTCTGTGATTTGAGAACGTGGTGCACAAGTGTACGTGAATGAGTAAGTACCAGAGACGAGGAGGAAAAGATGAGCATGGAGGTAGATGTTAGGATTTATACATGTGGACAAAAAAACAGATCTGAAGGCAAGTGTGTGTGTGTGTGTATTTAGAGTAGAAAAGAGAGAATGTGTTTGTACTGTCTAGATTCCCATGAAAGGGATACCAGGACCAACAAATATAGAAGCAAAAAAAAAACAACAAAGCCCCAGTTATTTGAATTTGAGTAAATATTACAGAAGTTTCATGTGCTTTGATAAAAGACGTAACGCTGTTACAGACTTGCTATGTCATTACAATGCCTATACTCTCCCAAGATGTTATTGTGCTAGTAGGAGGGAAATGCACTGTATCATATGCTATTCTACTGAGAATCTCCTTTCTTCATCTCTGACTGAATTAAAATTGAGGATTTAAATTACTTTTCCATATGTTTTGCTACTGTACAAAAAGAGTTTGCTGTTTCTACTTACTAGGGTCTCCCTCTGCATCCAACAGTTTTCCAATGAGTTGCTCGTATGATGTGCCCACTGTGGCATTCCTGCTACCAGCTGCTACTGTCAGATGGTAGAGCCAGGTATCCTAGGCATGAGGATGAAAACAATATGGAACAAATTAAATCTTGTTTTCTACACATAGCTTTATTCCCCATACATTGTCTGATACCAAAAACTCTCTTGCTCTCCAAAAAAAACCCCATCATTCATACCTTCTCCTGTTTTGTGCGAATGAGTAAGTATGTGGGACTCTGGTCTTGTGGGTGAATGACCAAAGTGCAGTGGGATGAGAGAAGTCCTCCACCAGTGGTTTCATAATCTTCATCAGAGTCACAGGAACGGTCTACTTCTTCCACTTTGGACTCACGCATAGGTAGGTGCCCTAAGGGACACTAGAAAGATGAAGCAAGCTAGGTAACTCCAGCTAATGATCTGCTATGGACAAGGAACATTGGGAAAGAAGCTCTATCTCAAAATGTTAGCAGTTCTGTAATATGTGAGTAATTAATTATAATTCAGTCCTTAACAATAAAGTTAAATCATCTCACACTTGTACAGAAGCTTCTCCATGAACTAAAGTATTTTCAAACTCTGGTATTACTTCTACTATATTTCTTTTGGGGGCATTTACAGGTCAGAATGAGCATATGAAAATAAAAAGATGATTTTCCTTTAAGCTACTGCTTTCCTCTCATTAGCTCTTTTTGTACCATTAGTTTTGCAGTGTAGGATGTGCTTTCTGATGGTCAGCTGCCCAGTATCTTGAGCCACTGGGTTCTAATTGTGGTCAGACTTTCTGGATACTACTGGAAAATAAGTACTTTTAAATTACATAAATTGGTAGATTCAGACAGACAGAGGATATCTATTGTGTTAACTCTAGAAGCTGATCCCAAGTATGAATCACAGTGTTCCTTGATAAGCTAAAACTTGGGTTTAGACATTGTTTAGAAAAATAATGGAGCACTGGGCCAAGTTTTCTAGAAACAGAAGAACATTACGCTGATTAAATGACTTTCCTCATTCCATCTTGTTGTCACTACTTCTTTTCATTACAATACGCAAAATATATCAGCTGCTGTACAAAATAGCTTGCACTAAAGTTTTCACTAGACCTAATGTAGCAATTGAGAAACAAGACCCATGGTGATCTCAGAAACAGCAGTCACTTGCCTTTCAAGACTTTTGTAATTTTATATGATGCGGGTTTTTTCCTTTAGCTATTTCAGGAGATCATGTAGAAGAGACTATTAGAAGGGGAGAAGTACAAGCAAGGAAGAGTTAGAAACGTGAGAGCCAGAAGCAATAAAAGGAAAGAAAATTTCGTAATTGGGAATGGAGGGCTCAAGAAGAGTTACCTTATCCTCATGATTTCGGTAGTAGTAAAAAGTTTTTCCAATCAGTGCACACCAGACCAGCTTAGAATGACCATGCTTGACCTATATGAAGGAGAAAGAAATGCACAATGTTTTTAACATCAGCGGTGCTGTGGCCAGTTTTATAGAAGTTCCATTTTCAATTAAATGTTGCTTATACTACTTGTTGTATGTTAATATAAGCTCCTCCCAAAGCACACAGGGCACCATTTCCAAAAGCAAGTAGGTAGATCCCAGTTAAGTGTCTGGGACATAGGTGTTTGTGGAAATGTCATAGAGGAGAATAATTTCCAGAACCTGTACTTTGTACCAATGCGGTTACAGTCTGTTACTGTGGAAGCAAATCTTCTGCTAAAACTATACAAGACATGTCCTTAAAACTCTCCTACATCACCAAGTTCAGATCAGTTAAATGAGAAGCTTTACACTTTCTTGGTATTTGTTTATTAAACTATGAAATGTTGTGATTTATGTTGGAGGAAAGCCTACATAAACTATGTCTGTTACTACTTTATTATCCAACAAAGTCAGTATCTCTTCATAGCCTTGTTTGTCCCATTCCTTATCATTAATGTAAACCTTCATCTCTGACAATCCTAAGTTTACTGCCAGTTTTCTTTGTTTCACATTCTTCTAGGAAATATTAAAATACTAACTTCTTGCTGACATTTACTGTACAAACCAAGAAGCTGGTACTCTGTCAATACTGAACTAAGCTGAATAAAGTCAAAAGTAGTATTTTACCTTAGTGAGCCAACCTTTCACAGTGGGTTTAGTATCACTGTGAGGAACTCCAACAGGACTGGTCACTTGTACTCTAAGAATACTCTGTAGGACATGAATCCATTCCTCCAGGATGTTGGGAGAGTCTGCTGTCAGGAAGTAGGTTCTTTTCTCCGTCATGAGCTGGAAGGAGAAGGAATGAGGAAGTGTAAATCTGCACACCTTCATTCTTGTCATTATTTGATGAATTTCATTATCCCATTAGATTTTTTCCTGGTAGTTGAGGAGGGATATTTTTGCGTAAGAAAAAAAGTGCTAAAACTCCAAGCCTGAATGAAAGATATGAAACTCAGATAGATAGCAAATTCCTGTGAGTGCTCTTGCTGTTACTCTTAGATACTGCAGCTTTACCTGTCTCTCATCCTGTTTTGTTTTCAGTGCTGATTATAGAATTGTTTAATTGGAAGGGACTCTTAAAGGTCGTCTAGTCCAACTCCTCTGCAATGAATAGAGACTCGTACAGCTGGATCAGGTTGTACTTCTCCCTCTCTGCCCTTACTACGTGGCATTTCTGAGATAGCAGCTACTTTCTTAGGTCAGTGAGTACCCGGACACAATGACCCCACTGATGTTGATAAGTATTCATTTTAAAAGTTGCTGCAGAAATATTTTTTGTTGCTTTAACTTTGTATTAAATAGTTTGGCAATCCAAGAAGAAAGACGCCATGAATTTAAGAGTATTAAGCCTTAGCAACTTCAATTTTGTAAACGCGGAAGGTAGTTTCCAGGCCAGGCAGTGTGGCTTTCAGTCCAAGTATGACAGAAATTTTAATGTCTCCATTATAGTGAACTCCTTTAAAAATAAGGGCTTAAAAACCCAGTGAAGAACTGACTTGTAATGTTTGGAAACTGAATTCTAATAGGAATCCAAAGCTTTAGGTATTTCTTCAGATTCTCCATACATAACCTTAGCATAGTTTGGGTAGGAAAGAACCATTAAAGAACATCTGATCCAGCTTCTGCCATGGGTAGAGACATCTGTCACTACATTACACATGTAAAGTCAGTGAGAGGAGTCTTGCAGAGCAGATCCTATGTACTCTCTGACTTTAGTTGTTGTAAGAATTGCTTTTCTCTGTAGTTTACAAGTTCTCAAGTTGCAAAAAGGAAAGTGCTATAGTCTAAAATCAAATAAGGGAGAATTTCTTTCAACATCAAAAAAGCTGCATTTGGGTTACAATTTCTCCATTATTATTAAAACTTGTCTTGTGCCAGGAAACAGGAGCCAAAGTTAGCTCTTATCAGTTGAAGATGTACAGTACCATTCTGCCTGAAATAAGTGCTCACTCACCCAGACATCAAGTGTACTGTTACCTGCAGGATGAAAAAGGAGTGCTTACCTGGAATGTTTGGGACCCTTCACCTCTGACAATTTGGCATGAGGAATTTAGCTCCATCTGCCCTTGTGGTTTGCGGATAACATCACTCTGGGGAAAGAAAAGCAAACAACATTTTAAGTAGGAAGAAATTATATGTATAATTTATATGTATAATCTCAAAGTAGTTAAATACAGCATTAAATAAATTCTTGTGCAGGTTGAAATCTGAGAAGGACAGAGGTTGAAGATTGCCAGGTTAAATAAGACAACAATGTGATCCCTTTACAGTAGTGAAATAAGTCTCCTTAGCAGTGACAGACAATACAGCAAGGGTAAAAGCAACAAGTAGCATCTTAGGAAGCTCATATTGGACATTAGGAAAAAAGAATCAACAGCAATAAAACTTTCTTACTAGGAAGGCAAGACAACTCAAAATAGGTGCCCAGATTTAATGACTTTCCACCTTTGGAACTTTTTAAGACTCAGCTAAAGAAAGCCATGGCTGATCTGGTCTATAGCTGGTGATAGTTCGCTCTCAGTGCACATCTTCCAGAATTCCCTTGCAAGCAACAGTCTGGGTTCTTTGCATGTATTAAATTATGTGTGTATGTTATATATGTACAATTTACTTGTAAATCATGATAGATAAACATAGTAGCAGAAATAAAGATGCATTGTGCGCTAAGGTGTATTTTTGCATTGTCAGGATATGATGGAGAAAAAAAGTTGGAAATATATTTTATCAGTGTTTCTGACTGTCTGGGAACTGTTTGAGCACAGCCTGAATCAGTGATGGAGCATCTGGTGAAGAGAGTGGTGAGCCCTGGGAGCACAGCTGAAAGCAATTCACCTCTGTGACCACAAGAAGTGAACCCAGGGTCCACCCCTCCATAACCTCATTTAAGGACTGGTAGTCAAGGGGAAAACATTTCTGAGAAAATTTCCTTCTGGGAGCTTTTCACTGTGTTCTTGCCTTTGGGACAGGGTAATTTTTTTTATTATTTTTTTTATTTTTTTTTTTTTTTAATAGCTTCTTATTCCTATCTTATGTGTAGCTTTGTTCAAGAGGAGAAAAAAATAGGGAAGGGGAATATTCCTAAACTAAGGTAACTTCACTTAGGATGCTTCCAAGTTATAAAAATAGTTGAAAGAGTTTGAATGCACGTGCTCTCTTGATATTGTTTCATTAATTATTGTAAGAGAAAACATTCCATATGAAAATCTTTTTTAAATTGTATCCTACTTTCCTAACACTTTCTTATCAGTTTGGAAGGCTCTGTGAAATTAGACAGCTTGGCTTTCCCTTCAGTGATAGCTTTTTTTTTTTTTTTTTTTTTTTTTCCCCCCCTCCTCTCTTCAAAGCCCCATATATTTTCTTGGTAAGTACTGTGCTCTCCTGGTATTTTCCTTTATTGTCATCTTAAACCTTACCAAACAGTATGCCTTCTTTAGCCATCTATATGGAGTCAAGTAGAGGCATCAAACACCTGCATCTGTGAACAGCCCTCCATCTCCCAGAAGCTACATCTCCAAGAAGATTTCCTGCCTGAGCAAACAATCCATTGTTGAACATGTGGGTGAAACACATAACTCTCTGACAGGGTGCTTGGTGGTAAGCTTAGCCACAGCTGCACATTGTGCCAGTGCTGTCTGGAAGCAATTTTGCAGCCAGCCTTCCTTCTATGCTTCCTCACACAGGTAAGTATCTCTAAGTAAGTGACTCACCGGAGATTTATAGTACATGATTTGTCTGTTTCTTAGTACAAACCATCGTCTCTTCCACATCTTCACCTGGCTGCCCATTTTCAGCAAGTAACCTGATTTCTCCATGGGTTCCTGGAGGTAAGAGAGCAAAGTAGGATTACCACGAACCTTTCAAAATGCAAAGAAAAGCATAAAATTGAGCTCAGACATTTACTGTATCTTCTTCACATTCCTCTTTACTCTGCCAGGTGGAATTAGCAGCCATCCAACGTCAGTGATCTTCACTTAGTTTGAAAAAAAGCCCTACACCACGTGTCCAACTGTTTGACTTGCCTGAGCCACATATAAAATATATAATTAATATATATACATAATAAACTACTTCTAATTTTTAATTAAAACATTAAAAGAAGGCAACAAAAACGTAAAACTAGTGGGGTATTTGATTTAGTTTTGTGAAACTAATGCACAGATCAGCTGTTTGTTTTGGGGTTTTTTTCCACATTGAAGATATTTGTTTAACTCTTTTAAATGGCCAGTCAAGTTCACTAGAACTGCTAAAGCTGTGAGCCATTTTAATCACAGAACAGTAGAGGCTGGGAGGGTCTTCAAGACATCATTGAATCCAACCCCCTGCTAACTCAGATCCCTCAAATAGGTTGCATAGATAGGTATCAAGATGGATCTTGAATATTTCCATAGAAGGAGGCTCCACAACTTCCCTAAATAACCTGTTCCAGTGCTCCATCACTCATACCATTAATAAGTTCTTCTATGTGTTTGCATGGAACTTCCTGTATTTTAGGCCATTGCTATTTGTCTTATCATTACGCACTACTGAGAAGAGCCTGGCCACATCCAACTCCCTTTAGATATTTATAAATATCTAATCACCACAGCATGATGTTTAAGTGAAGAAGTCACTATCCTTTCTTCCTTTGAATTTCCAAACTTGCTTAGTCATAAAGGTATAAGGCTGTCACTGAAGGAAAATATGGCTTCAAAAATACAATATAGATCATCAGGAAGGAATACAGTCCTCAGTGCTTATACTTTTCTCTTACAGTGCAAATTCCACCATCATTGGAATATGATGATGTCCGTTGTAGCTTGTGCTCTGGCTCTGAGTAATCACCATCCAAGGAATAGGCATCAGGAGGGACAGCATAGTCACTTTCAGAGCTCACTGAGGACATAGAAACACCTGTTAAAAACAAAGGAAAGAATTATAGCTAGGTAGAAGCAGGCACAGGTGTAACATGTATTTGATACTGCATACTTTTGAAAAATCCTTGAGTTCAACATTGAAGTTTCTTTGCTCAATAACATGTTATATCAGAAGATGGAAATTCAAAGCACACTAACCAAACTTCGGAGACTGTTCTTTTTGTAGGGAAAAAAAGATTTCTGTGAATGTTTCACCATTGGTGGGCGTTGCTTACTCATCACAACAGATGTTAAGACCACACGTAATGAGGTTATACTTTATTGACTGCAAATTGTAAAGAATTTTCTACTCTAGGATCCAGTTTAACCTCTCCAGAAAACTGCCCTAGCCAGGACACAAATTACTTGGTGCCTCTCAAAGGTAAGAAACTTTTCAATTAATTATCAGTAAATGGCAGATTTAAAAAACAAAGCAAAACAAACAAACAACAACAACAAAAAACTTTAACATGTCAATATAAACTTGCTTACAAGGAGAAGTCATAAAAGGGAGGGGTCTAGAGGACAAGACTTATGAGGAGCAGTTGAGGGAATTGAGATTGTTTAGCCTGGAGAATGCCCAGAGGAAACTGTTGCACTCTACAACTATTTAAAGGGAGGTTGTAGCAAGATAGTGGTTGGCCTTTTCTAGCAGGTAACAGTGACAAGATGAGAAGGGATGGCCTCAGGTTGTGCCAGGGGAGGTTCAGGTTGGATACGAGGAAAAGTTTCTCAAAAACAGTGGTTAGGCACTGGAATGGGCTGCCCAGGGTGATGGTTGAGTCACTGTTCTGATAGGTGTTCAATAAGCACTTAGGTATTGTACTAAGGGACATGGTTTAGTAGGGAAATGTTGATGGTATGTGGATAGTTGGACTAGATGGTCTTGGAGGTCTCTTCCAACTTTGGTGATTCTGTGAAAAGCTATCAATGCTCCACTGTATGATGAATTTGAGGAATAATCCTTACCATCATCTTAGTTTAGCAACTGTCTGGATAGAAAGCTGCTAGCAGCAAAATCCATCTAAGAGGACAGGTTTCTGTTGAGTAGCTGTTGATGTCTTCATGCATGCTGTGAGAACTTGCATTTGCCTGTGTGCCACTGATGTTGTTCAGGACAGTTTGTAGGGAGAACACATGTGCTGCTCAGTAGCAAAACTCCCACTTTACCTCTTTTTGTTGCACGAGGGCTGCCTGGCACACTAGCTTTCCTGTTTTCAGATCCAGCAGCAGAATTCCTGAAGCTGGCATGGGAGCCACAGTCATCATCGGAGCCTGAAGACTCATCTAAGAAAGGCACGTTGCTGATCTGTGTGGCTTTCTGGAAAACAGGCCTATATGGTCAGCAAGTAAGGGAGGAATTTCTCCAAGACAATCCCTGTTCACATTGCTTTGACTAATACTGTTCCAAGACTCCTCATTTTTCACCCTTTCACTTTCTAGGCTACAACCACTATCGCTGCTAGGTTTCTACAATATCATGGCTCAAGTTGCAACTTCCTGTACCAAAACTTGCTGCAGCATTCTCTGTTTCCTTATAAATTTATCATTTCCTGTTCCTTCTACATTCTTTTGATCTCCACTCCTTAGCATTCTTTGATTTTTCTTTTCTTCTCTGCACAGCTTCAATCCATTCTGTCTCAAACTATTGGTAGCCCTGGCCCATGCTTTTCATAAAAGAGGGAAAACTGAAATAACTCCTTACCCCCTTCAATGTAGTGTAGACTGGAACTGTGATGTTTTTGTAGATGAGACAGGTAAATGTCCCAGAAGCTGAATATGAGAAATTTGAAACTGGGAAAATTCAGAGAGAGAACAAAAAAAAAAAAAAAAAAAAAAAAAAAAGAGAGAGAGAGCAAAAAATACAATCTGGTGAAATGAAACAGATTTTAATGAAGAGGTACACATGTTTGTACCTTGTGTAGCCACTTGGAACACAATGGAGGACTGCCATCCTGGACTGTTTGGCCTCAGAAAGCCTAGAGGTTGCATTACTTGTTACATACTACTATCAGAGACAGCTGCAATGTTCCTTTCATTTAGCCTGTAAGACATCTTACCCCCCCCGCCCCCCCATGCTCCCCATGGTGTGATGGCAGTTGAGCAAACCAATCCTGAACAGGTTAAAGCCAAAAGGGGCAACTTGTTCCCTGCTTCACTGGGAACTTTTTCATAGCTACCTTCCCTGGCTCACAAACAGGGACAAGTAATGGTGAAATCACATGGCCAAAAGCATGTCACTGGCACACAGGGCCAGAACAGTTTCAGTAAAACAGAGATAACAGAATCCTGTGGAGAAGTTACTGAATACATGGGCTTAAAAAATTCAGCAACAGTCACTGCCCTTTCTTTCTCTGTTACGGTTATCTGATAAATCAAATTTACTTTGAAAACAGGCAAGTAAATGAAGAAGTATAAATAGCCAGTTGTTCAGATTCCTACGCTGTCACTGTAATTGCTCTCTAAGAATGAATCTTGTCTAGAACTTACAGCAGCTGGGAGTGTCATTCACAGTGGCCACTTCAGACATCCTCATGCCAGACTTGGCCACGGCATAGATTCGGCTCTCCTGGAACAATACAATACCATGAACAGCAATGGTCAGTCAAAAACACCAGTCCTGCAAAAAAGAAGTGCTCATGGATCACATATCCTTTTTGGTCAGGAAGGAATGGCTCTCCAAGAAAAATTGTTCCATTCCACCAGATGTTGGATAAATGACTGTTAGTGGAAATGTGCATACATGTAATTCCCTGAATCACAACAGACTTGGTGGACAAGAGTGCTAGAGATGACAATTGCAAAATGGAGCATATACATAAAATTGTAAATAAGTAACTAAGTCTCAGCTTAGAATAGTTTTTTTTTTCCTCTTCTTTTATAAACAATGCATTAAAATAATCAAGAACAGCTCTAAAACAGGATAATTTATTGAAGCACCACCAGCAGAGGATTTCCCTTCTCTGATAAGGGAACGAAGGAAACACTTAAAATGATCTTTATGAGCTTGTGACTTAGCTACATCAACAGACAGAGCTTTCAGTTCTAAAGATCTCCAAGTGCTTCACAAATTATTTTCAATGGAGGAAACTTAAACCTGTAACTAAAAGCAGTGTTCCAACTAAGACAGTGTAAATTTGATAGAATCAAAGCTGGAAATCTGGATCCTCCTGCTGCTCCTTATAACGTACAGTCACTATCAAGTGTCAGGCAACACACGTGCATATACCTTACAGTACCTGATGACTGAGGAGTCAAGCATGCCAAAAACAAAAGTAACAGGCTCAGTATTATTTCTATATTTATGCAGTGTTATTCAGTCTCTAGTGAAATGCGTGCATTTTTTTCCCTACATACTTCCTATTCAGGATACAAAATCACAGAGAGTGGCTGAGACTGGCAAGAACCTCTGGGTCCATCAGGCTCAACTCCTGTTCCAGCAGGAACATCCAGAAGGCAGTTCTCAAACCCAAGTCTAGGTGGCTTCTGAACATCTCCAAGGAGGAGACCCCACAACCTCTGGGCAGCCTGTGCCAGTGCTCCATCACCTGCACAGAAAAGAGCTGCTTCTCAGTGTTCAGACAATCTTTGAATCTTCTGTGTTTCGGTTTGTGCCCACTGCCTCATGTCCTATCACAAAAGAGCACCAAAGAGCTTGGATCCACCTTCTTTGCACTCTCTTTTCAGGTATTTATGCACACTGGAAAGATCCTCCAAGCCTTGTCCCTCAGCCTTTTCTCATAGGAGGGACGTTCCTGTCCCTTAAGCATTTTATTAGTTCTTTACTGGACTTACTTCAACAGCACAGTACTCCAGGTAGGTATCATCTGCCTCAGCCTGCTGTCAGTGCTTTTCCTAATGCATCCTAGGATACTACTGACCTTCTTGGCCACAAGGGCACGCTGCTGGCTCACGGCAGTCTGGTGTCCTGGTCCGTATCTGCAGAGCTGCTTTCCAGCAGGTCAGCCCCAGCCTTTTTATTCCTTCCTGGGAGCAGGATTCTGCACTTGCCTTTGTTGAATTTCAAGAGGTTCCTCTCAGCCTAGCTGTTTAGTCTGTCAAGATCCTTCTGAATGGCAGCACAGCACCCTGTGGCACCACCCACTCCACTCAGTTTCAGCAGTAAACTAGCTGAGGAGAAGCTTTATCACTTCAACCAAGTCACTTAATGATTAGTCTGCTATTTAATAATGATACTAAAATACACTTCCCTGACTCTGTTCTGAAGAGAAAATAATGGATTTTCTCATAAACTTTTCTTTGACTATGCTGTCAAGTTTTGTTCCCAACATGGTTCCATATGGACTGAATACAGAGAGGTTCTTTCAGAAAAACAGTTGCCATTATACTGGGATTTAAACTGATATCATAAAGGACACATCCAAAGATCAAAAATTAAGATTTCATAGTAAAAATATTATAAAACATGAGAAATAACACTGCGCCTTCAATTTGCACCTTCAATAAGCCACTTGTTTGCCAACACCTTTAAAAAAGCAAATTGAAAAGAATGGAATTATCTCCTAGGATATTATATTGTTGTTTACCAAGTGTATCAGTTGGATTGACAGATTAGGAAGAGGACAGCCATTTGAACTAAATAGTAAGAACATGACAACAGAACTAAGGATTAAGTTTTGATGACTCATAAGGATGATACACAATGCAACATTTCTTGACTTTCATTTTTTTTCCTGTCTGTATCTTGATTATTATTTTTCTTTGACTGTTTTTTTCTTATAAAGTAAAAAGAATAAGAAAACTATCAGTGGAAGTAACATGCCCCATGATTGAAACTGTCAGAATAAGTGGTTCAGAAATGAAATCTATATCACCAGGAAACAGTTGTCTGATATCAAAAGCTGCTCTAGTTAGCCACTGGGCACCTCTCAAAGATGAACAACACCTCTTGGACTGTTGTCCCTGCATTTCTTACCCAGGAAGGAAATCTGTGCAGAGGTGGTGTGGGAGGTTTACCTCCTGGTTCAAGGACACCAGCCTTAGAACGCACAACTTCTCTCTGTTCTGTAGGTAAGTGGTTAATCTCACACATTCCAGCTTCTTCCCTCACCAAGTCACCTTCTGTCTCCATCTTCTCCAGCACTGCGTCATCGTCAATGTCTGTCTCCTCCACTGGCCTGTGACAGACTGAGGAATCTTTTATGGGCTGGAAGGTGCTAGCCTCGAAGCTCATTACACGACAGGAAGAACTAGTACCTGACTGTGGTTGACTGTAATGTCTTTTGGCTAGTTGGATACTGTCTCTTGGTGTACTGGGAGTTCGTATTTTTGGAAAGGTCATACTTATGCTAAGTCCATGTTCTCTCTCTGGACGGGTGGAACATGCTGTAACGGCAGATGCTGACACAACTAGGGGTGGCTCAGCAGTTTGAAGATGGCCCTCAAAGATGCTCATTATTTCTCCTGAGAAAGAAGAATCCAAACAGTGGGAGTGGAACCTGGCATTCAAATCATCGGGGAAGCTGGCTCTGTCCAAAGTCACTTGTTTCAAGGTGCTCACAGTGCTATGGTTACTTGCTAAAGATGACGGGAAAGTCAAAGCCCCTAGGAGTTTTGTAGGCACGACTGGAGGATCCAGTGATGTGGGATCAGAGCACCCTAGACTGTGTTTTGAGCTTATGGCTGAGAACGTGTCTTTCTCTGTGGAGAGATTCCAGCTTGATGGGTCAGTCAAGAGCTTCAGTGTGTTCTGGGAAAGCAGAGATTTATCCTCTTCTTCCTCAGTAAAGTTATCACTGGCCAGGACTATGTTTGTTGTTGAATGGACACGTTTGGTCAATCCTGTCTGACACACCTGTCTGAAAGCAGGTGCAAGGAGCCCAGATTTCTGGTCAATCTTCTCAGGATAAGAGACCTGTGGTGCTCTGGGCTTCAGAGAATTACAGCTCCAAAGAGATTCCAAAGGAGGAATGCTGGTCATATCTATGATGAAGCAGAATATATGGTTAGGGCATTCAAATTCTTTACCGTCAAAAATGTTTCTTGCTAATGTAATTTGTTCCAGTTGTATTTCAGCAGCAGCCATATCAAGACAGGCTAGAGGAGAGGCTCTGACCTAATCAGAACTATAGCCATCTCTCTTCCACAGGGACAGTTACAAGAGGAGTGTTAAATATTTAGAATGGTACAGAAAAGATGAATAGGAAATGATTAAATGATTAATCACAGTTTCTTACAGAAATGGAACTGAGAGACACCTAATGAAATTAGAAGGCAGTGTGTTTGAAATTCACAAAAGAAAGGTTTTTTTGTTTGTTTGCTTGCTTTTTATTGTTGTTTATTTTTTCTCCCTGGTCAACCAGAAGACAAGATACTGACCTAGACAAGCTTTCAGTTTAACCCAATAGAGTAGTTGTTTATTTCTTACTTTTATCCATATTCATGTCTCTTGTGTTAGAATTGCTCAGGTTGGAAAAGACCTTCAAGATCATCAAGTCCAACCACAACCTAACCATACCACCCTAACTAATAACCCTCTGCATAATCATGTCCCTGAGCACCACATCCAAACAATTTTTAAACACATCCAGGAATGGTGACTCAACTACCTCCCTGGGGAGTCTACTCCAGTCTTAACAGCCCTTTCAGTAAATAAGTTTTTCCTGATATCGAACCTAAACTTACCCTGGCACAACTTGAATCCATTTCCCCTCATCCTATCACCTGTCACCAGTGAGAAGAGACCAACCCCGCTCTTAAGACAGACATAAGAAGGAAATGCACCTGTCTACACAATGTTCTGTCAAAAACCACCTAGGTGGCCCGGAATACTGGTTAATGTGGATCTTTTGTCTTCAATCCTTCCATTCATTTCTACTGAATGAGAACTTTAGAGGATGAGAAAGTGTGGATACAACTTTGAGTAGCAGAGGATATTATTTATCCAAGAAACCTATGCTAAAGCCCTGCAAATTTTCTGTGGCTCTTGCTCACCATAGCAAGCTCCTGTGGTATTCCACTGGATACTATAAACTCAGGCCTTTATTTTCTAGCACTAAGCTTAAGAAAGAACACCACAAACAACCATGTTGTAGGTTCAGTCTTTCTTCTGTACTGTTAGAACAGGGACAACAAACCTCAAGGAGCAGCTATGCCTGAAGAGGAGATCAGGGGAGGCTTCATGGCAGCTTACAGCTTTCTCATGATGGGAGTGGAAGGGCAGGTGCTGATTTCTTCTCTCTGGTGACAGCAACAGGACCCAAGAGAACAGCATGGAGCTGTGTTAGGGGAGGCTCAGGTGGGGACAAGGTTCTTCACCAAAGTGTGTTCAGGCACTGGAACATGCTCCCCAGTGCAATGATCTAAAGCCTGCCAGAGTTCAAGCAGCATTTGGACAGCACTCTCAGACAGAGGGTTTGGGTGGTCCTACGAGGAATCATGAGAGGGACTCAGTGATCCTTGTGGGTCTCTTCAACTCAGGATGTATTCTGGTATTCTGTATTCCGCACTGCATCTGTGCCAACACTCCTGCAAAGCTGAAAGAAGATTGGGAAGAAAAACTCCCCAGATCTCCCTAGGCCAGGCTCATCCATGTTTTGGTGGTGGGTTTTTTGTTTGTTTTTTTTTTTTTTGGGTTGGTTGGTTGATTGGTTTGGTTTCTGTTAATCTAGAAGTCTAGAGCTTTGCCATTTTAATCTTTGGTTGTGATAAAACCCTATTTCATTTTTTTCATGTCTAATCTTCTCAACTACTCTTTTCTAGACCACTAGAAATTTCTGGAAGTCTAGCTAAGCTACATACATAATTTCCTGCAAGATGGGATGTGGTCACTTAATCACTTAGTGATTTTCACTAACCTTAGCATTTATATTCTGCCTTATTGAAAAGCAGCAAGCCACAACATGCTGTATAATTTGCGTAAAGCTGTGCAGAGTCACATTCACCACATATTACGAAAAGCACTGCTTGAACAAACTCCACAGGAATTGTTTAAACTCCAGAGAGATTTAAGAGGAAGTAGAAAAACGCTGAAGACACAAAGTAACAAAGGGAAGCACAAACAGCAGAATAAATCACCGTTAATTGTGGAGAGGCCAAAGCCCACTTTCAGAAATACAGCTGAGAAAAAGACAATCAGAGCTGTTCTGACCTTGGCAACTGATCCCAAGAAACTGGATGCTAACAAAGCTATTCCTAACACACAGGCCTGACATGCATTTTTGTTAGACTGAAAAAAGCCATTCATTTTAAGTAAAATTGATAGTTTTGCAGCTTGCTAGATGTGACAGTAGATGAAGCAGAAAAGCTCTTAGTATTAGCATGGCAAGCAAAAAGATTTGTCCCTCTGCAGGGGCCTCTGAATTTAGCCTGGCACGGTGAGACCAGTGGGGAATAGAGTAGAACTATTTACTGCCCAGAGCACTGGGCTACAGGGAACACTTAATACCAGATTATTAACGCAGCTTACCAGCCATTCACTTTTTGTAAACAGCTAGAGCCAGAGGGGATGAGAAAAACCCAGCCAATAAAGCATTTAGCTAGAAACACGGTGGGATTTAGAAGGAATCTTGCCCTATTATTTGTGGAGTAACGGGAATGCCAGAAAAAGATTTCTGCAGGAAAGAAGTACCCCCTGCCTGCATGCCCCATGAAGTTCTGAAAATCGGCTCATCTTAGGTGATCAAACCAAGCACAGTGAAAAAGGGAAAGAAAAAAGGGAGAAAATTGGAAATATTCTCCTCTTTAAAATGTGTTGCAACAAAATATGCTGATTTCAAATTCTGGAGACCAAAGATCTCCATCTATCCTCCCTTCAGGAATCACAAAAGTGCAAGCAATATAAACTGCTTATTTCACCCCAACCCAATAGCAAAAAAGAACCGAGCTTAGAAAGCCAGATAGGACAGCTGCTGCCTTGGCCCACTCAGTATTCAGTTACTCAATTCAAATGTCAGCAGAGGAGGCCGGCCTCTGAAGATGAGGATGCTTCACATGAGAAAGTGAAGTGAAATACCTCAGAGGTTTCTATTCTGCACCACTGATGTTTTCCTACAGAGTGCTTTTAATTCAGGATCTCAGTGGTTTACTTCATTGGCAAAATGGGGAGTCTACATTCAATCCTTCATGGAAAACCAATGAAGAATATTTTAAGACAGCTAAACAATGTTATTCCCATTTTAAAAACAGACCCTTTGAAAAACAGAACAACTGTACTTCTTGCTCAGTGATGTGTTTGTTTCTGACAAAGTGAAGAATGTAACTCAGGAAGGCTGACTTCTACTCTTGAGATGGTTAATAGGCTACAACACCAGGTGAATGCAATTACCTTGCAACGTGTCCTGAAGGGCTTCAATTTGCTCAGTCAGCCTCTGATTACAGTTTTTCAGGTGGTAATTTTCTAGCTCAAGCTATGAAACAACAATAAAAAAAACTGAAAATTAATGCATAATGTGTATGTGCTTGTGTTCCTCTACACAGAACAAGTCTTCAACTTCACTTACATTCAAGTATCTGAACAGGAAAATGGAAAAAATTAGGTGAATTCTACCAGTCACCTCCTCCTCAGCAGCACTACTTACACTTACCTGCACTTTCTCAAATCACCTGTCTATTCTATTTGTACCCCTCAGATAGATCTTTTAGTTTTGTTTTCTGCTGTTGTTTATCACTTATTCCCATTTCAGAAATAACTGTTATGAAAGAGACAATCAACAGCACTTTTCTTCTATGTGTAAACATAGATCCCCATCTGCTGTATGTGTATGTCTATTGTAACCATAGATCCCCACCTGCTCTAGAAGACCAAGGAAAAAAAATGTTATGCATTTGCAGTTTTGCCTTATGTCTGTAAAGGAATCGTTAGATCGTGGCCTTAACTGGTGATTGAGCACCTGGTGATGGAGTATGGCTGGCCCAGGAAGCACAGGTGCAAACAATTTATGTGTGCTTCCCACATGACCAGAAGGGATGGACCCAGGGTCCACTCTCCCTTCTTTCCTGGGCTCCTTTAAGGGCTAGCCTGTAAAGGGAGAACATCTCCTAGATGAAGGCTGTTTCCTTAAAAAGGATGTTCCATAGCCAGAGAGCTTTGTCACTACCTGGGTGAGTCATTTATTTATTTATTTTTGTGTGTATGTCTATTGATATTTCTAATGATGCTTTGCCTGGTATTGTAGAGAATTTGTCAGAGGCAGTTTCATTGCTTCATAGGGCAATCAATGTCTTTGCTTGAAGCATATCAGTGTACAATCTTGAGCACAATAGTGCACCCAACGAGGCTTTATTTTTGATTATTTTTGAATTAAGGCTGAAACTGTACTTGTGTTGCTTTCTAGAGTACTTCATTTGCAATGTAGATATTAAGTCCTTCAGTCACCTATCATTTACACATGTATGGTGTGCACCTAGGATCATCACACAGCATGATCTTATTGCTAATAAAGACACAAGGTGAATGCATGGTCCTGGATTCTCAGCAGTTCACTCTAAGTCAACCCCTTTGTTTCCCTTAGGTTGTATCAGTCAGTAGTGTAGATGCCCCTTAAGTTACCTCATATAGCCGAATTAAAAAAGCAGCGAAGTTCTCAAGCACACAACTGCAGAGGTAATCTAATGAGTTTACGGAATCATATCTCAGTATAACTAGTGTCCACAAAGACTACTACTTTCAACTCCAACAAGTTGTTTTTTTTGTTGTTTTTTTTTTTTTTCTTCTGGTGTAAGTTCTGAAATGACTTTCCATTAGAATGAAAAAGAAAGGCTGGATAGACTCAACTAAGGCATATTTAAACCTGAGCATGACCATCGTTACCTTTTCATTGCTCTAAAGAGTATTGAATTGCACCCAATTGAAGGTGTATGTCTACAGGATGGTTGAACATGAGAGCATAGGTATGAAAGAATGTTAGGTAGGACAACAGGGATGTAGTGTGTCATGAATGGCAAACTACGGAAGAACAAATGATAATGTTTGTGTTACAGCTGCTTTGTCAGGAAGAAACACAGAAACTGCAACCTCAGAGAAGAAGGGAGGTAGAGGAAAACTGTGGAAAAGCCATTTGTGTTTAGTTGATGTAATAACATTCTACAGAGCCTGTGTTTGGGCACTAATGACTTAGCAGTCATTCATAGTTTGTCTAAATCAGTAAAGTAACCCTGAGGGGTAACTCTACTCCTGTAGTTGAATGTGTGCACTGGGGAGAAAAAAGGCTGAAAGACTCTCTGGCAGACTGACTGTCTTCAGACTATTGTTCCTATAGAAGAGCATACAGGCAATGCAGCCACTGCATTTACCCATAGGCCTTGAAACTTGGTAGCAGGCTGCAGACTCACCTCTTTCAGCTTAAATGTTACCCACTCTTTAATCTTGGCAGCTTTCTCTTGAATGATTTTGGCTTCCTCAGTCCTCAGCTGTTTCTGTGTAAAAAAGAATTCTATGCATTAGGATGTTACAACTGACAGTTTTCTCAGTGGTTTACTGCATGAGTTGTTCACTGACAATCCTATTATAAATGTAAAACTTAAAAACTCCGTTTGGACATTACTGTCTAGCTAACCACTGAAAATCAAGTTCTTTAAGTCACCTTATGTAGTCCCTGGAGTCAAATTCACAGGATTATTTTAAGAGCCTGTTGTGGAATAGCAAGCCTAGCTTACGTAATGATTGCCCCTCTCCCATGGTTTTAAGTAGTCTCCAAGTTTTCCTGTTTTAGTGGTTCTGCAGTGTTGAGCATCTGTAGTGTCCTTCCTCTCACCTCCCCACCTTGCAAAATACACCCTGCTGGCTGTGGTTAATGAAGAATTAAGCAGTGCCAGTACGTGATATTCATAAAACAGTGTAATTCTTGCAAGCAAAAGCAATTCATTTGCTGCAAGTACTTGTGTATGGTAACGATTAAAGACATGAGATGGAAACTAGCACACAAACAAATTGTTAGTAACGTGCAGTATTAGTAACTTTCTTTGAGAAAGTAGATTAAATGAGTAAACAGATCTAAAAGCTTAAGAATCTGATCTTGAAACAGTGAGATCTGCCAGGATGTTTTTTGTTGGTAGAAGTAGCTGTATGTTTACATATTGATGCAAGCAGTTTTTATTCTACAAAGCAGTGCTATGGAAATACAGTTGACTTGTACAATGAACGTTTTTCTCCCGAGTAGCTGATTGAGCAGCATTGCTACATTATTTCTGCAGGTGTGTTTTCTCAGCTGCATTTTTCTCCTTTCCTGAGGATTTCTTCGGCAAGGCACTAGATAGGCACTATTGTCACCTGAAGCCTTCTGTTGATCTCCTCTATGGGTTCATCACGAGCACTGTCATAGAAAGGCGTCCTATTTACATTGTGGTTTAAATGACTACAAGGAGAAACTAGTACTAGAGGCATGGTAGGGAGTGGGAATGTAATCTATGTGATATATTCAGCCTTTAAATTCTTTCCTTAAAGGGACAAAAAGTAATAGTTACTGGTAGCAGTTGGTGTTGTCAGCTTTTCTTTTATTTGCTGATGTGTACAAATATCACTAATTGTGAAAACAGAAGTGAATGTCTTTTTTCTTTTTTTTCTTTTTTCTTTTGGGGGGGGGGGGGTGTTTTTTAAAAAAAAAAACCCACAAAAAAACAAACAAACAAACAAAAAACCAACCCTGAAGAACATAAGTTCAGTTACTGGAACTACTGTATTTATGTGGAGTTCATTAAGTTGCCACATCTTAGCATCACTCTTAATCACTGCATGTTTTTAGTCACCATAGCTGCACATTTAAATGCTTTTATTCAAAAATGAGCTTCCTGACCTTAAAACAGACCCTGGCAACACTATGGGCAGCAATAAAATTTGTAGTAGAGCACAATGAAATAAAAGTAATCTAATCACATGCTTCAAGAGGAGGATTTATTTAGTTTTTTTTCTCTCTGAACATAGCTGTATGTGTTCCTAATTATCAGGTGCCAGTCTTTGCTAGAGTCATAATATTATATGTGACTGTTGATCTGAAATGATCAAACAAATACAGTGGATTTACTATAGCCCTCGGAATAAACATCATATAGTTATGCTTTTGAATCCCTAATAATTCAGGAAGCAAGTGACAAGTGATTCAGAATATTGCTATACCACACAGTGAAGTACAAAACCAGTATTTCATTTAGGGTCCTAAACCAGACTAGCAACATTATGACAGCATTGTGACAGAGTTTACTAAGCCCAATCTCCAAGCATAACCAATTTGCTCAGGCACAGCACCCACAGATGCAGTTATTGTGCCTAAATATCCAGGAGCAGCTAGGGATTCATTATGTCCCATGCTATTGTGTGGTGCAGACATGACCTCAGTGTCCTTTTATTAATACTGTGAACTCTACAGCTTTCCCCAACCTGGTGAAAGCAAATAGAATGGCAACATTACAGCACCAAATGAACTTCCAGAACTCCCACTATCTCATTCTGCTTTGAAATTAAACCATTGACTCAGAGAGAGTGTTATTTGTCTGAAATTGTCCTCTTTTTCCTGGAATAAAAAGATTTCTGCTAACAGAAATGCTTTTCCAACTTCTGTTTATTTATTTTAATTTAATCACACCTTGTATTTATGGGTAAATCAAAATTCCTTTCATCTTTGATTGCAATGACTGCTTCTAGACTTTGATCACTCTTATAGCTCCTTCTCAATGTCTTGTTTTTCTTCCAGAAGAAAAACTTCATCTACGTTGTTTCTGAGTAAGATGGACCAGGGAAGTGACCTGAAACCAGAGACCGGTGCCTGACCTCCACACACTATACTTGATCTCAGTAAGTACCAACAGCTTACCAATCTACTTTGATTTTGAATTTATCAATCAGTTAAATTGAAAGTGCAACTCAAACACCAAAATTTTCCAAGTAAAATTCCGATGAGGAGTTTCCATTAAAAAGAAAGTGATTTACTTAGTAATATAAGATTATCTCATTCCTCATATTATAAAGTAGACTACAGGGCCAAGGCCTTTACAAGAGCTGAAATTTCTGCTGTCAGTTTAGCTCCTGTCATCCACCAAATGAGAATGGAAAAGGCTAAGAGGTTGTCTTTTATACCGAAGGCATCTGGCAAGACAAGAACTGTGTCAAAGAATCCCTGAAGACTAGGAAAAGCCCCTTCCCAAGATGCAGCCCACACTGAGTCAGAGATGAGCCGTGCAATGAATCTGTAGAGCAATCTATATGCTAGGAAGCCAGACAAACACCTAGATTTGAGCATTACAATTTAGGGTGTCACCACTGATTCAACAGTACTGTAAGCCCTCGAATGATATCTATTAATCTTTTGTAATGAAGAGACAAGTGCTACTGGGGCTGAATGAAGGGTTTGTCTGAAAAGAGAAAGGAAGGAGAAAAATCTCACTGAGGAAGACATCATTTGAGTTACCTTCAGATCCTCTGCAAGAGGCTAATGTGTAATGGAGACAAGCTGTACCTTTGAACCATATGTTACGAAGTCCCTCCAGCTCATGAAGTCTACAAATCTGTGTGCAGAAGAGGCCTTTACCTGTTTTGCTAACTGTGTCTCCAGTCTGCTAATCACATCTTCCTTTCTTTGCACTGTACTCATCAGCTCTTGATATTTCCTGTACAGAGTGCTGTTTGATTCACTAGTCTTCATGTTGGCTAGTTTTATCTCCTCTCCCATAACTCTGACCTGTAAGGACAATCAGAGGGAGAACAAAAAAAAAAAAAAAAAAAAAAAAAAAAAGGCAAATGAAGGAGCTGCTTCTTTAGCAGTAAGACCCTTACTCACGGAATATTTATTATTTCATATTTTTGTAGTCAGAATAGGAAGAAAAAACCTTAACTACTGTTTACAATAAGGATATTGTCCGTTTGTTTGCACTGCAGAAGGTGTAACAGCTGCAAACTGGAAAATGAACACAAACACACTGTGAATTGTTACATACTTACATGTTATCGGTCAGACAGACTGTGCAGGCACTACAGTCTGTACAGATATTTAAGCAAGGTACACCACGTTTTCCTCCTTTGCAATACTACAGCCAGTTTTTTAACCCCATTCAGCACCGAAGTATACACCAGAACAACTTTTCTCTATGATCTCCAGCTTAAGATACTGTTTTGGTAACTTGGTAACAATTTGGTAAGCATATTTTTATAGATCTGCCTACTCTTGAGCTCCTGTGAGTGCCAACACTTGGTGATTGTCCTGCTGAGATAAACAATGTAGTGCTCCCTCACTACTGACAGGTTTCAATGCTTTAAAATTTAGCTGCTGCTGGAGCCTTCTAAATTTTTAATTGATTTTGTAAACTTCACTTTCTTCAAAATCAATTTGTCTCAATATCCCAGTCTTTTTTTAATCTCTACTTCATCATAATGCAGTGGATTATAAATCTTCCATTCCTAAAATGGATTTCTGCTAGCTTAATTCAAATGTTAAATGCAGTATTAACAACAAGAAGATATCTGACTCCAGTGCATTCCAGACAGACTGAATCTGCAAAATAACCAGTTCCAAGTACTGTTAATTTGCCCTGAGTTTGGAACCAGGAAGGCAGAAAATGGGCACTTCACAGGGCCTGTGCAAGTGAGTTATTCATGCTCTGTTGAACAGACTGCACCTCATACTGGCAGCTGCATTTTGTTCTTCTGTCTCTCTATGTTAAGCAGAGAAGAACAATGCCTCTTACTCATTCCGAGTAAGAAAGGTAGGCACTCAATATCTGAGCCAGAAAACTGAGCCTGCTGAGTCAGATGCGTTTTCATTAGAGTTTAGGGTGATTATAGTGGGGGAAAAAAAAAAAAAAAAAAAAAAAAAAAAAAAAAAAAGATGGCTCCTTCTTTCTCTATGATGCCCAAATGTTGACTCTGTGCTAAAGGCAGAGAGTGGGGACTGCAAATACATGATTTCTTTAATTGAGGTTGGCAGCTTCAGGGAGCCCATTGAATTAACAAATTCAATCCCTCAGAATCCTGGAGTGAAAGAAAACAAGGGATTTTACACTTGATGCAGAGCCCTCTCATTTGTAAGCTGCTTCTCATTCATTAGAAATACATTTGTTAGCTGAAAGGAATGGCCCTACTCTATTCTGTTGTATCTTCCAGCTGTTAGGTAGCAGCAAGGAATGCCTCTAGCAATGTTTCTCTATGTGGGGCCAAAGTGCTAGAAAGGCAGACTATATAGCTTTGAAGGTTGCTGGTCTCTGGGACCTACCCTATACAAAGCTGCAGAACCTTCATTTGCCTTAGGGTGCCCCTTCTACTCCTTCCCAGTCAAGTACTGTTTTGCTCATTCCCTGGCTTGGATTTGACTTTCCCTACATCTGCCTCTTGGTATCATTGCATCTTCCTATATCATAGACGCTATTCCTGATGCAGTAACAGCCAACATTACCTTTGTTCATCTGTTTTTGTGTGAACTTATTGATATTACTCTCATGAACAATTTTTGTTCTTGGTTGACAATTGACTGATCTTGCCTAGAGGCCAACAGCATGCAGCTAGTATCCTTCCTAAATTTATATTGGTCAGAATGAAGAAATCTCACCATTAATACAGAACTGGTGGAGGTTCGCAAAACTATGTTTTACAGATGGAAGTTCCTAATTCTGAGGTGGTGTTTTCCAGTGCTTATAACAGTCTGTTCAGTCCTTCACAGCCAAAATGCTTGTCAGCCATTCCCAACCATCTTGGATGGTTCTTAGTTCTATGCTTTAATCTCTGACACTATGCTCAGTCCTGCAGTTTTTGACCACTGGGAGGGAGCTGGTTCAATTCAAAGCCTCCATTTAGCTGTTGCTTGCAGTGATGCAGGAGCCCAAGCCATCTGGCCCTTCCTGGCTTGTGTTACAATACAATTGTGTTTTACAGTGCAGACTGTATAATAATATGCTTCCTAAAGTTACATTATTCTTTGTCCATAAGCATGAAGTCTTTCTGTCTACTTAGCCATTACTCAAGGAACACAGAAGTACTAGCTTAGAAAACACACCTAATTTTCCAATGGCTACAGTACAGTGCATCATATCTTGCTCTTACTGCTTTTCTCTGTCTCATTTAGTGCAATTACTGATGAGAAGAAAGACTAAAATAACTGATTGGTTTTGCAGAGATGC
Organism: Lagopus leucura; assembly: GCF_019238085.1. Taxonomy (NCBI): domain Eukaryota; kingdom Metazoa; phylum Chordata; class Aves; order Galliformes; family Phasianidae; genus Lagopus; species Lagopus leucura. The sequence goes on along the minus strand of NW_024962250.1, from coordinate 11,894,019 downwards.
TATGGTTCTTCTGCAGAACTTTTCTACTTCTAGACATTTCTCTACCAGTACTGCTTATATATTTATTTTCTGAGGACCTGCCAGACAGCTTTATCTCTGCAGTTTAATCCTGAGGTACTACATCCTCTAGCTTTTCCTAAAATTAGTGTGCCTGTCATAAGTGAGGAGGTAAAGGCTGTAAAGTAGAGTGACATATATAAAGAACTGGTTTTCACTTAATGTGGACACATTTGGGAAGCTGTTCATAGTTTAGACTCAAAGACCAGGAAATATGACCTGAATATCCATTTAGTGTGGTAAATCAGTGTTCCCTAGTATAGTACAAGGTGCTGTCTGTACGCTAAACTGGAGGGAGTTTAGAGTAAGTTCCTACTTGGCTTGCACCAGAGCAACATAAGAGAACATCTTACCTGTTTTTCTGCATCCTCAGCTCTTTGCTCTGCTTCTATCACTCTCTGTTCCAATTCTTGCATCTTCAGAGCCAGAAAAGAAGTAGGGAAGAGGGGGGGAAAAAGAAATAATCATCACCTGGAGGTTCATTTGTTAGAATTCAAACCTTCCATTCCTTAGGTAGGTCACAGATTTTTGGCATCTCTTGGGTTAATTGGTCAACTCTGAACCGCGGAAAAAAGCCTTTGACCTTTCCCAGTCATCTGCCCCAGTCTGAATTTACTGGAATTGTTTCCTCATTAGTGAGCTTCATCATTCATTACATGGGTCAAGAAAATAGTTCCAAATTCTTGACCTCATCTCTACAATTTATGTGCCATAGGCTGTTCCTGCAAGAAGCCTGCCTACAGTTCATAGTTTTTTCCTGTTTTCATTTCATCTCAAATTTATGATGGTGAAGAAAATAATCACACTTTGGAAGTCCCTCAGCAGGTTCTCTATTATGTCCCTTTATAATCAATGAATATTTTGGTTTAGCTTCAGAAGTATCCTAGACTTGTATCTGATAGGATTATGAATGTTCTTAGTTTTCATTTTAAAGAACTTTGCAAACTAATGGTACTTAATCTGAGCATTGCTTCTACTGAAACATGATCTACAGGTAAACAAATAGCTTCATTACTTGTGAAATACAAATGCATTCAGTGTTCTTCTAACAACTTAACAATAATCTCCCCCACACCTCTGTTTTCATGTGTTTATTTTTAAATAGCAGTAGGATTTCATTTGATGTTTGCAAGGTCGTCTTCCATCCTCCCCTCTATTTGATGGGTCTCAGGTTTTAGTCCAGTAATATCTATGTCACTAAGTTTCAGCCATTGAGCTACACTGAATTTTCAGCGTTTACTAGTGTTTTACTCATGAAAGAATGAGAAAGAAATAGCTTCAGTAAATTAAAAGAATCATGCCTCAAGCAGGAAACTTGACTGCAAGGGAAACTGAACTTCTCTTTGATACATTTTATGACTCTGGATAAAAGTCAAGTTGGACACTATTGGAACAGTATCAACGCTTTTGGAAAGGGAACTTCATTCATCTTGAGTTGATTACCCTGAAGGCAGATGCCAGTATTCCTATGTTTTCATTTACCATCCTTTAGATGGCAACAAGACTCCTCTTCATATGTTGATCAAAAAGAGCAAATTGATACCTACTGAAAAACTTATCAGAATTATATGCACATAGACACATCAGTGATCATGTAACTAAAAAAAGCCATGACAAAGGAATGCACACCATGGAAGTTAGAAAGTGCCATGTGTAGATACCTATCAGATACCTATGTGATAATTATTATTATTTTTTCAGTATAGCAGTCAAGGACAGCACAGTTCATGGAGCTTAATCTCCAAATGATTGAGGGCACTTCCTTGGCAGAGAAGAGAGATGCTACGAAAGATTACCCAGACAGCCGAAGTCATAAAAAAGACAGAGTATTTGAGAAACTTAAGAGACTGAGGTCTAGGCAGTTAACGTTACAGCAGTTGTCTGGGCACAAGCCTTTGTCCATTAGGAATAGTGGTCTCCTCAGGCATTTTTCTGTCAGTCTTGGAATAGCAATCACCATAGACAGGTAATAGCAATTGTGCCGGCAAAAGACATGCAAACTGGAAACGTAATACACTTTAGAAAGCGAAGGCTGTTTCTAACAGTAGATTCTAAGTCAGTTTCTTTTAGTTTTCTCATGAAATGATGGGAGCTACATTCTCAGCGCAGTTTGGATGAATCTGTAGACTTTTCCCCAAGGGCTATTCTTTTAGATGTACAACTGGATTCTTCACAATGGGAGATCTCCATGAAACACTCAAGTTATTTTAAAAGGGCAGCATTGTTCTGGCTGAAAGAAAAATACTTTATTGTTCCAGCCTCAAGACAGTTTGTTTTTTATTAGTAGTTGTCCTGGTTCTTGATCAGGATAAAATGAATTAAGTATGTTGGGACCATTCCTGATCACTAAAGGGTTATGAAACTTCTTGTGCAATCAAGATGATCTGGCTAAGTTCCAGGCAAATCAATTACATCCTGTCACCCTAATCCCCTCTGTAACCTTAAATGAACTTGCACTTTTCTTAACTTCCTCTACTATGTTGTTGGGTTGCCCTACTATGAACTGTTAAGTAACCACTGCATTTCTTGTAGACGAAAATGATTACTTCACCCATCCGTGGTGCCAACTATCTCACTGGAGAACATTAAATTTTAATACATCCATGCTTGTAACACTCTTTCAGATCCCTCAATGAACTAATAGTAATATTCGGTATTTACATGGGTCCTTTCATTCAGAATGCTTTATAATTTGACAAATGCTACTAAATAACTCGACCCAGTTCACATAGAAAAAAATTAGTGGCAAAGCAAATCCAAGTAACTCTTCTCCCATACACTAGCTTGTATGAAGAGAGAAACAGGCCCAGTTGTACAGCCCTCATTGCATGAGACAAAAGAGGCTTTTTTAAGTGTTCGTTTTTATCGAATTAGTACAGAAACTGGTAAAAGCTAGACAGATGGCCCTTAAAAGCTGCAAAAGATCCTTCTATTTGCCATTCAGATAGGCTTTCTCTCTCCTGACTGCTCAGAACATGCAAAATAAAACTAAGTAGAAAAAAGTTCATGCATGTTTCAGCCTCAATTTCCTCTTGTTCTCTTCAAGAGCTCACTTGTAACCAGGTCACTGTGCTGCCAAGACAACAGCTTGCAGTGTCACTCACCAGCAGAGCAGCCAGAATGGAAACAACTGGCTGATTCCAGAGACAACGGGCCCCTGCTGATGGCTGAACCAAGTAGGCATCCATGGCTATTGCATGCTAGGGGAGTGCAGGAGGACAGCAGAGTGCTGCCTGGGGCACTGTGCTGAGGCACCTTGGCACGCTCACCTGCAGCCAGGCGTGAGCCAACCCAAGCGGTGCTGCTGGAAAGCTGAGCCCAGGTTACTGATGTGGCAGCTCACGCCATGTGAACTGCGGTGCTGGCAGTTAAACTGCTGGGTTTTAAATTCTTGTTCTGAACAGTGATCTAGATTATTTTGTCTAAGCGGATTTTAAGAATCTGAAGGATTTAAAATGTTAGCATGCATTGTACTACGAGTGATTTTTTTTATTTTTTTTTAATTTAGTTTTTTGAGTTAAAATAGCAAAATATGCCTTTAAATCCAAAAATTAGTTGAAGAATGATTTAAAGTTGGGAATCAGGTTTCCAAGCCTTCAATCAGTAGCTTTTCCTGACAAAGCCATGTTTGATTTAAAAAAAAAAATAAAATAAAATAAAAAATCCCATTGCTAAAACCATATCAGGGGTTCTCAGGAGCACCACAGGTTGGCCTCACAGTTTCAAATGGTGTCCATTTCTCGAGATTCTCTATCTTCCCTCAAAACTCGTAAGAAATGCAGTACAATTTCAAAAATGTCTATATTTCTTCATTCTCACAGATGGACCCAAGTATAAACAGAATCACAGTTGCTATAGAATAAAAATATAGATAATATCTCTAGATATTATGCTATAGATAAAAAAAATCCCTGAAATTGGCATTATAAGGCATAATACATGCATCTTTTTTGGTTCTGCATCACTGCCTATCTGAGTAGAAGGAGGCACTGTGGACAGGAACCTTGACATACTATGGGGCCTGTAGGGAAGAGAAATAAACCTCTGAGGAAGTAATTGCAGAACAGTTGGGAACCTGAGACAGAGGAGACTTGCCATCAACTGTGTTCAGTGGGAACATCACATGCTTGAGCGCCTTCTCTAGGTTCTTGAGTCCACCTGTGTCAGGAGAGGACACGAGCTGACACACATTCGTTGGTGCTCTGCCCTTCCTGTATGACATTCAGAGTAGGAAATTGCAAGCCTGATAGCTCTTTGACCCTCCAAGTGAGCCTACAGGGTGCTGTACACGTAGTTACAGAGTAACCTGATCACTGAACCAAGCAGATCCTTAATTTTAACAGAGAGAATGTTGCTTTGACCAAACCAAATGGGTGGGTGAATTGTCATAGGGCCCCTTCCTTGAGCAGCCCCACACAACTGATTACAATTTTGTTCTCTGCTGTGGCTCACAGACATCCCTAAACAGACAGTCTGAGAGGTGCCTGCCAAATTTGCTCTCCAAAATATTGGTAGATTGGTTTCTCTGTGTTCTGGGGAATAGTCAAGAGTTAACAAAGCACATGGCTACTTCTCCTGCATTATGGAGTCTGTGGAGTGCTGCACATCACAGTTGTCGCTACCAGACTTGCACCACATGCATACATGATTCTTACACTCTTTTGTCTAAATCAACTTTATGACTACTTTTAACATTCTCAAAGGCAAACAGTATCTAAGGTCCACCTCCAAATCTACCTTCAAAAGATGAACAGGGTACTAGAATTGCATTATTTCTTAAAACTACACGAGAGGTGGAGTCACTGTCTCACATAAAGTGTAAAGCATTAGTGGAAATGTAATTAGACTGAAAGCAACAATAAAAATCACTCCCCTCTGAAGTTGTTGTCATTTAAAAACACAACAAATAAAGACAAACCAGGCAGGCTTAAACACACAGAGGTTACGTAACCCAAAATGGAGCACATCTATCATCAGGTATAGCTTAAAAGCATTCAGAGTAAGCTGCATTCAGTCACAAAGATTTCAACTTTTATTATTATTGGCAAAGCACGACTGAAAGGAATTGTACTCACTTTGATAACAGTGATTGAATGGCTGAATAATCTTTAACTGGACTGAAATACTGTAAGTCACATTTTGAAACAAGGAACTCCACAGTGAATTACAAACTTGGATAATGTGCAAATTAGAGCTTAATGAAAAAGCTTGAATTCAAATTGAAACGTAAACTATTTTGAGATAAAGAAAATGTACACCATGGTGGAAACAAACAATCAGACAAAAACAAATAAAACAAACAAAATCCCCACCAAAAATACCTATATCAAAATCTCTAATCTTTGCTACTCCTCTCCCCTAAGATTGCAGGCAAGTTCATATAAAGCACTTCAAAGAGTTTGGTAGGAGTTGCCTCAAAACGAGATACTCTGCAAATTTCTAACATTCTGATCTTGAAAAGCATCTTAGTTCTAATCTTCAGCATCTCCAGAATGTTTTGACTGGTTATGCAATATTATTCTAACATTATGGCAATACATGTACCACTGCCCAGTCTTACAGTATAATTTCTCATCTTATAAGCTTTTCTATTGCCAAACCTACTACTATAATTACAAGAATCCACCTTTGCTCTGTAGCTGCCTCACACATTAGAGGTTCAGAATCTTGCTATGGTGTTTTTCAGTAGTTAGAATATCTGGTGATTTTCCAACTGCAAATAGGACTTTGCCTGATGGGTCAGTATTTAGAGAACTTTTGCTTTCCTGCTATAATTCAGAATGAAGCCGAAGTCACCACTGTCTCACCTTCTCAGCTAACAGCTCTCGGATCTTGCTTGCCTGCAAGCGGAATTTGAAGAGCTGGGACTCCAATGCAAGGCATCGCTTTTGCCAGTCCATACAGCTGCCACTCTCCTCTGTGAGTTCAGCCATTGTGAAGTTATTTGTTCACCTGGGATACCTTCTCTGGTGCTCTAAAAATCCTAGAGAAAAGAAGGGAAAAAAACCCAGCATTTTAAACGGGCAAACTTTTCATTCCTTAGGCCTAGTCTTCCTCAGTTTAGTCAATAGGACTGGGAACAAAGGTGATTTCTTCCACAAGCCGACTATGAAGTGGTGCTATCCCAAGTTATAGACATGCCCTCTGCCAGAAGTTTCTCTTTCTAGTGCTGTTATGGATAAATTGATCATACAACAGTACACCAACTTGCGCTGACCTTGCTAATGGTCAGGATGTGGGTAATTATGTGAACTCAGGAGAACTTGCCCTCATCACCCTCTCAGTGGGGAGAGAATGATGGTTTCTAGCTGATGAGCAGGGATGAACTCCAGTGAGCAGTGATACCTTCCACAGACACAGCTGCATTTGGAAGACGGTGGAAATCTAGAAAATGGAAGAGCATAACTGCATGCAGCTACAGATATTACAGATGAGCATAGTGAAGCATTTAATCATACGAAGGACAGTCATTAATGGGTAACAGATAAATATTCAAATAAACTTTTACCTTTAGACTAAGTAATTTGCTAGTGCATCACACTGCAAATTTCACAGCCATTTTGCCATCCTTACAGCCCTGCTCAGGCTTTTCCTATGAACTAGAAGTGTTTTTCCCCCCACCTTCTTCATACCAGTATGGTTGCAAACTCTCAAGTCAATAAAACTTTTAAAATATAACTCACTCATTACCAATTTGAGACACCAGTGTCTTACATCATGCAGACTGTCGAGAGAAAGTGACATATGAAGTAACACTGTCCACAAATTGCATCCAATTCTTAGTTAATCTCAAGAATTCCTCTTCCCGTCTGAAAAAGACAGTGAGCTGTCCTATCAGCTCTAAGTCTCAGAATGACTTTTCAAGTCCTGCTCTCTGGAAAATGTAAGGCAATGCACCTGCTGCTCAGCACTGACAGCAGAGCTGGACACGAGGCCTAAGGAGGAGCTAGAGATTCTCTTGTGCTTTGTAAGGTCTGTGCTCTCCTTACCAGCCAGCTGGCATCCAGGTTTTGTCATATCATAAAATAAACTTTTCTAGCCTTGAACAGCCCCAAGTCTGGGCAGGACTCCTCTCCACCATTTTGGCATATTTGATGTTGCAATAGGACCTGCCTACAAACAGGGATAAACAAAAAATCAGAAGAAACAAAGTTACACAACATGAAACCCTGAAAGCTTGTACATTTTCTCATTCAAGACTCAGGTTAAAAACACAAACCTTCACAACACGACCATGCCACTAACGTTATCGAGCACTGCAGAGAGTAGAAGAGAAAGCCTTGAACATTGGAAGAACTAGACGCAGTTACTCAAGACACATTCAACGCAGATTATTCTTTTACACACATCGTGTTCCTGTTTAACTCTCCAGGTACACATTTAATGCTGAATTCCAGAAATAAGAGATGGAAAGAACCTACTGGGTTGAGTGGGCAAATCTTTTAAAGTTAACCATGGTCAAAAACCAGGAATTTGTTTTTTCCTATGTTTACAGACCTTTCATATTATTTTCCAATAAATACATTTCTAGAACTTTTTTTTTTTTTTTTTTTTGGCAGCAGTGTATCTGAAAACTATGAATATGCAAAAAGTGAACTCGCATTAGAAACCTGACGTATTCCATGCTTTCAGTCAGACTCTGAAATAATATCAGAAGACCTTATCCAACAAAAAGACCTAGGAAGCAAAAAGCACTGTAAGTCCTTACTCACACTTGCTGACTAAAATGAAGCTTGCGGAAGAATGGAAATGCAAACTGCTGGACAGTACTGCTTATGAAAAAGATACAAAGAAGCATACACAGAGAATCCATGCACTGAAAGCCTGTTTGCTGCTCTGTGTACAGGCTACCAAGAAAAGAAGTTGCAGCTTTTTAAACCAAAACCTACTTTAGGTGACCTGAGCATCTCTATATACAAGCTTGCAGGAAAAAAGCTAACAAGGAGAAAGAATATGATGTGGATTTCCAAGATGCAGATAGGAAAGCATCAGTGCATCTTTGGGACATAGAGCTCTTTTTCCTTGCCTCCCCCCATCCCCCACTGCAGCACCATTCAATCCCTCATTTCCTCCATGTCAACAGCAGCAAGAGGAATCACGTATTCCTGCTCACACATGCTGCTGTGACAGATGGTCCATCTCTTCAGCACAGACAAGCAAGCAGCTTGTGGTCAGTTTGCCCAAAGTTCCTTGTCCAGAGGCAGCCTGTGTCCATCATCACTGCTGGAAATGACATCCATCTTGACAAGGAGTCAAGAGACTTGAATGCTCTACTATTGTCAATTCTATTGCTGACCTCTTTATTTCTGTGTTTCATCCTTCCCAGTCTGAGGAAGGGCAATAACAAAAAGTCCATTATCTTGAACATTTTGAACAATCTAAGCTAAGATTTAGAGCCCGTCAAAAGCTCCACCTTTACTATATCTGTTCCTGTGCCACAGAAAGCAGGCTTTAGTGACTACAAGTATCATATGGGTGTCTTCAGACTGAAACATCATATGCAGAGCATTTCGTTTCCACATTTGTTTTACATTACTGTAACAGAACACAGGCAGTGAGAGACAGAAAACACAGCCTCTGTGCTCTGAACATCGTTTTTACTGCAGCTTAAACATTTCACTTTGACCAATCTCTGCAGCCATCAGACATCATGTGAAGATGACAGACAGTGGAAGATTATCTAAACAAGCACTTCATTAAAACAAAGAGATAGACCTAGCTAGGAACAAGCGATGTCTGAAGACAAAACTGAAGATGTTGAAGACATCAAGAGTTGTAATTCCACAAAGTGGAGAAAGCTGTGGTTGTTTAATTTTGTTACTCGGTAACTGTTTAGAAGTTTTGTTTTGTTTTAAAATGGGCACAGATTATGTAAGATGTGCATAATGATAGTGCCTTTAATCAAAATGAGAAGTGGCTGAGCATTAGCAGACATTATAATACCAAATGAATGTGTACAGCCCAGCAACAAGCTGTGCAACACTACAAGAACAAACATTTGCAAAGCCAAAATAGTTATTAGTTCATCAGCTTCATTAAAACAATGAATCTCAAACTTAAAGGGACTTCTCACCTGCTCACAGGCAAACTCAGAGCTTCCCTGAGTTGGGGCCAAAGCAACAGGCCAAGACTTGGGAAAGAGCAGTGAAGTCACTCAGCCTTACTGCTTGTACATCTGACTTTGTAAGGTGAGAATGCTTAAGATGTCCCTCTGGTTGTATCTGCTCTTCAGCACAGCTGGCTCATATTTTGCAGGTAGGAGAGCTTGAAGTTACCCCAAGTATATGCAATAGTGTAAGCACACATAACACAGCAGGCCACTTAACTCAGAACAGCAGGTACGTAGATGAATAAAGGAAGGCACATTTTATCCCCTTTAGCTACATACATTAGCTGTTAGTTATTTTGTAGGCAGGTAGTTTTCTTCAGTAGTAGGAAGTTTTCCAGGCAGTGTGCTGGGAGGTGGAAAAGGGGACGAGGAACAAATAAACAAAAATTTTAGGAAGGAAAATCAGCATTCTTCAGCAAGTACCAGTACAGCTTATAGAAATACAGACTTGTCTTTTCCAAAGTCCAGCCCAGCAAATTACTAGAATCTCTAGCCCCAGTTCCTTGCCAGGCATTTAACTAGGCTTTCACACACTTCACAAGAGTGTAGGATTTCAATCTCAATTACAGGTATCAGCCATTCTCAAGCCAAAAGAAATGCACTAGTTGTGGAAGGATCCTACAACACTAATTCTTTTTACTGGCACCTCTGCTCTGGATGTAATACTTCAGCTCTCAAATGAATTTTTTCATATAGGCACAAAGATATTTTAGTCTTTTTTCATACAGTTTAAGTCCACTGATAGTCAATGAACCTGATTTACTGCACAGTTTATGTCAGAGCAAAAGTAACTTCCTCAGCTAGACCAAAACTGCTGGCTGATCTAAAATACCCAGATCTAAGTCTGAGACTAGGAGAGGTGTCCCAGGTCTGTAAGACTCATTCCCTCTAAACTGTGGACAATGGCATCATGTAATCCCTTTTTAAAATAAACATAGCCCTTCCCTAGAACCACACAGGCATTTTTGCTCCCACTATTCCTGTTCTAAAACCTCACCCCTCTAATGAGCTGCCTTGTAATTACCAGCATAAATGTAATCATAACTAGCTTGTATCTGTTCATTCTTGCAAAATATTGTCCTTCAGCCTAACTCGTTTTTTCCCCTCCCCTCCCTCGTATTTGCCCCTTGGTACATTCATAGATAGCAAGAGCGTCTCCTTAGAAAATTCATTTTACAAGGCCAGAGATAAGGAGCTCTTGCAGTCTTCTAAAAAACTTACCACCTCCTTCTGCACCTGTTCCAACTTCAGTGCATATAAGAGGTGGCTTTTGTCTTTCTCACTCCCCTTCCTGTACAGGTGACCACAACTGCAGCTGGAAGGCGGTGTGTCACCAAAGCTTTCTGTGAAGACAATAATTCTCCTAGAGAGTTACCACCCCTGACCACATTTGCCTTTTTATGACCATATTGCACTGGTGGTCAACACCCACAGAAAAGGCAACATTGTCAGAGCAGAGGAATCGGAGCTAGCCTTCCTTCACAAGTGCCAGATGTAAGAGTGTGGGGGGTCTCATTACAGAGATCCTGGAATAGATTAATAAAGCACAGGTCTGCACCAGATTTCTGCAAGGTCAAGGATCTCCGTACTGCAGTCTATTTCAAATTTTAGCAGGCCCATTTCTATCCTGTGATCAATAGGTATATTCACACATTTTCCTCCTCTGCTGTTTCTAACCAATGACCTCCCAGGCTTTCTATACATTTTGTTACTACAGCTAATGCACAATTTTATTTTGTTCCATTAGCATTCACTTCATTCTTTACTAAACCCCATTCAACTCTTCCAATAAAATGCCTTTCAACATCCCCTCTTCAGCACAGTGTCACATTCTCTTCCATCATTTCTTTGCACACCTTATCATTCTTATATTAATCCCCATTTTCTCAGCATTTGCTAATCATTTTCCCAAGTGTCATCCTATCAAAGGATTTCAGAAGACCAGAGATTGGGTTTAAATCTTCTTCTCTCTAGTAAAAGCTGCACTGTTTCAGAGGAATAAATCATTTAAGGCTGAGTGAACTGGGTCTGTTCAGCCTTGAGAAAAGACTGAGAGGGGACCTGATCCAGGTCTATAAATATCTAAGGTGTGGGGGGCAGAATGGCGAGGCCGGACTCTTTTCAGTGGTGAGTGGAGACAGGACAAGGGGAAACGGCCGGAAACTGCAGCATAGGAAGTTCTGCACAAACATGCGCAAGAACTTCTTTACAGTGAGGTGACGGAGCACTGGAACAGGCTGCCCAGGGAGGTGGTGGAGTCTCCTTCTCTGGAGATGTTCAAGACCTGCCTGGATGCCTACCTGTGCGACCTGCTGTAGGGAACCTGCTTTGGCAGGGGGGTTGGACTCGATGATCTCTGGAGGTCCCTTCCAACCCCTACAATTCTGTGATTCTGTGATCATATCACTCTGGAACAACATCTACTACCTCACTCTTATCTTCATCTGCTAAATTACAACTGTCCTTCAAACTTCTGAATTCTCAGTTGCTGTTGAATACACTGCTCCTCCCCACCTTGTCTCCGGAACAGAAGCATTCAATTTGTGCTTTATGAATTACAGTATCAACTTTAACCTAGCAGACTGACATGAAATCCTTTCTATTGAACATGAGAGTTCATATGATATTTATTTAGTTTTTGTTTTGTTTTGGTTTGATTTGGTTTGGTTTTTTGAGAACTCTTAACTATGTTGATCCACTAAGTTTTTGGATATGATTTTTCTTCAGATATTGGTAATTTTCAAATCAGATAGATAATTTATACAGTTTTAGGAACAATATTTATATGCTTATATAAAATTGATTCTACATTTTTTCCTCTGGCATGTGAAGAAGTCAGGAAACATACTTTCAGGTGCAATATACTTTCTATGGGGAGGTGGGAAACAGAAAGCAGCCACATTGTTCAGAAAAGCTGAGATCATCAAAACTTGATTCTTAAATGCAGGCATCTCTTGAAGAGCATCTTCATTTTCAGAGTGTTGAGTGTAAACAACTTACAGTGAAAGTAACAGGAGACTCTCAGTTCTTAGAATCTTGCAGGAAACGAAGTCAACTGAACCTGAATGCAGATGTGAAACTTCTAGTTCGGACTTCCATATATAAAAGTTTTGATGATCATCAGGGACAGCTTTATTCCAAATGCTATAACCAAAACAAATGCAATTGGATTTACTTTGAGTGCCCAAGGTTTGATCCCGATGGAGCTAAAATGTCCAGCAGAAACTAATGTTTTCTTCTCTAGACTGGATTCAATCAATATCCCAGAAGTTCTGAATTCTACATTGGATCCAGCGGCACTTCAAACTTTATATATTTTCACCTGAAAAACCTCCTGAGAATCCAAGGTAACTGATTACAATGAACATTTTCAGATATACAATATTTACATGTGAAGTGTTTGCAGCTCGTTCAGTCCATGCAAACAATGAGAGAAGCAAAGCACCATTTCCATATTGCGGACGCAAGTGCTTGGGCAGCTAAGGAAATAGCTTCCTTGGGCTGCCACAGGGAACCCAGTGCAGAAGGAACACAGTTCTTAGCACTTGCTGGAAAAAAGCACCAGCATCTGCATGAACATTAGAGCCAAACCGTGGTCTGCTACCACCTCGGTACAAAAAGGAATCGTCAGAAACATGACAGAGGTAACACCGAACGGAGAAATTTCCTCCTATGTCGCTGCTCTAGACAGGCAGCAGGCAGTGGTATGGGCAGCGGGCAAAACCCAGCTCTTCTTCTTGTTTTCCATCTCACAGCCAACTTCACTCCCACGTTTTTAACCCCGAGGCCACTGGATCTGTTCAGCCAGACTCTTTTTCCACTCGCTAGAGTGGCTTGGAATGCACGGAGAAAGCACGGTGACAAAATGCAGGTAGGGCTTGCTGTACACCAGGAAACGCTTGGCAAAGGGGAAAAAATAAAATTTCTCTCCGTGAGCGCAAGGTGGCTTGAACAGAAATGTCACAAGGCAGGAAGAGGGCTCACGGCTCTCGCATTCTGCTGCCGAGATCTCGCCCTGCACACCGGGGCTTACCATAAAGCCCGAGCAGACGGCAGGACGCAGGTATAGTTGATCTCGGGCTGCATCTCCCTCCAGAGCCGCTGTTCCTGACCGCAGCCCCGCTCCGCTCAACTGCAAACGGGCAGCTCCGCCAGCTCCGCACGGACCGACCCGTTGGACCTCCACCGCCCTCTCCCCACCCGAGGGCTGCCCTTCGGCAGCGACGGAGCCCAGGCTGCTCCTTCCAGAGCTCACCTTGCCCGGCGCGGTGCTCGCTCGAGCGCAGGGCAGCGTCAGGGCCGCCGTCGGGTGCAGGCAGGTGTCCGGCGGGACTTCTGTCCCATTCGACACTTCGCCGTTCTCCTTAGAGCGGGAGAGACCGGCTCAAATATCAGAGCCAGCCCTCCAGAGGAGCGCAGGAACTGACATCACCCGCTACGGGCTTTAACCCCTTCTCGGGTTCGGCGGTGGGGCAGGTGGGACGGGCAGCCTGCCTCGGGGGACGGGGCGGACCCGGGGAGAGGAGCCGCAGCCGCGCTCTGCTCCTGACGGGACCGACCGCCCTTCCCGCTACCCTCGGGAGCTGCCTCTGAGATAGAACGTGCTGAGAGCGTGCGAGTACCGGCGGGGCATCCCGGGCCGGGCTCCCCGCGGCCATCCGCTCGGGGCTGCCCAGGCTGGACGGCCATCTTGATGTGCCGTAGGACAACGGTAAAAGTTGCTGGAACCCAACCAGGGCAGAACTCCTGGCGGCTGCGAGCGTCCTTTTCGGCACCTGGAATTCCCCTTGTAGTCATCTCTCTGCTTTCAAAGCCAGTGCTCCCAAACCGTCCGCAGCCCCGAGGCGCAGCAGTGCTCTGTGGGCGAGGCGAGCCCCGTATTCCGCTGCTGCTCTAAGCTCCTCACGCAGCAGTGACCAAGAAGGGTGCTGGCACCGAGGCCTCCACAGCGCCTAACTGTCCTCCTCTGCTGCGTGGCCGAGTCACCCACTGGAGCCCCTCCATGAGCTGCAGGCATCCCCAGGGCATGGGTTCATACTGGGAGAGATGAAAACCAAATAAGTGTCCTAAAAGCTCTCCTGGCCAGTGGATGCTATCATTCCCATGTACTTGGGCCACTTCACATGTGATGGCAAAAACACACTGGCCTGCAACCACAAACATTTCTATTGGGAGCTGGCAGTGCACAGAGTATTCTCTTCAAGGTTAGGGACATCACTTAGCGAGCTGCTTTGCCCATAGCATGCGCTTATGTGGATACATATTGACATATGTGAATACATATACCTGTTATGTCAAGCTGGCAAACTGCTGGGAAGTGCCAGTTGCTGCCCGTTGCTGCTCTCTGCTATACACTGCCCATTGCCTCCCCTCCCCAAACTGGCATAGCTGAACAAATTCTTGAATGCAGCTACCTGGCTTACAGGTATCACCTGGTCCAAGATCCGCTGCTTATTAAAGTGTTTAGGTTAGATATTAGGAAGAAGTTTTTCACACACAGGTTGGTGACACACTGGAACAGGTTGCCCTAGGAGGTTGTGGATGCCCCATCCCTGAAGGCATTCAAAGCCAAGCTGGATGTGGATCTGGGCAGCTTGGTCTGGTGGTTGGTTACCCTGCACCCTGCAGGGAGGTTGAGATTAGATGACTGTCATTGTCCTTTTCAACCCAGGGCATCCTGTGATTCTATGATTCTATATGATTTGTTGTAAACAACTGGTAGTATGTTTTCTCTGGTGTCTCAGCAGAAGACTGGTGAAATCACTTATGTGACTATGTAATCAAAGATTCAAAATATAACTAAAACCATTAGGTCTAGATTTGGACACTGAAGTGACTGAAGGCAGACTCTGAAATCTATGCCTCATTATTCAAATAGACAGTCAGATTTCCAAAGACTCTGTGGGCCTTGCAGTTCTCTCAAGATTGTCTTGCTTTGATTTCTCATCCGTTTCCAGTTTCTCAGGGTTTTGGCTGAATGCAGCTGCCTGTTCCTTTCTAGCTGCTAGACAAAGCATGCATTTCTGAGCTGGTTCAGGCAGAGAGCAGGATAGAACTACACAGAGATGGCCAGTGAGCCAAGAGAAGACAAGGATAAGGCTGAAAAGAAACAGGCATCTGGCAAGGAGTTCTCCCATTTGGCCAGCAGGGACAAGCAGGATTAGAAGATGAGATGGCTGCTGTGATAGTAGATTTTTCCAGCAATTTGCAGCACCAAGGACTCCAATTGCCTGCAATGTGTATGTTTCATGCATGCCTGTATTGATTGGTACTTCCAGTGAATGGAGAGTTGTAATAAATAACCAGAATCAATGTCTCTTGAGGCTCCCTACAGGTGTTTCAGCAGGGCAAAAGGTAGCTTCATGCTTCACAAAGTTTTCTTCTGAACTGAGACTGGCCAAAGACTAAATGGGAAGAGGAGTTACTCCCTTCATCCTTTCTATACAGTTTCTGATTTCTTTTGGCCACAGCATGCAACCACAATGTTCCTTACTCCGAATTTTATGAAGTATTCTTATTCTTCCTTTAAAATTACTGGTCAAATCCTCTCCCTTGCACCAGCAAAGCCAACATGACTGTATCACTAGCTAAAACATCTGGCCTTGTGTTTTTCCCAGGCATTGAAGCTTGACTGCCAGGACATTCCTCAGCCAGTGAACTTTATACAAAGTACCTCCCCAGGAACTGCCTGCACACACCTTACTTTAACCCTTGGAGGCCCAGACCCGCATCAGCGCTCACAGAACCACATGCTTCCATTTCTTTAATGCAGATATTCTATAAAGCTGTACCTCTTTATATCTGCTGACCCTTCAATTAAATATTTTTACACAATAATTATTTAAAAAAAAATTAAGTGCTTTCTATGATACAAAGCAGATAGAAAAATTGTTTTAACTTCAGAGGGAGGACATCATAAGAACAGCCAGTAGTATGGCACAGTTCCCAAGGGACTTCCCTTGTCAGTTATCTTTAATATGTCTGCTCCAGCATTTTATGTCAGTTCTTCATAATTTGCAGACAAATCATTCAGCAAAAACCCCAAAATTTACTATAAACAGCAAGTATCTTATTGACAAAACAAACTCTCCAGCAGTTCCAAGAGAACTAGCTTGGCACTGTTAGGCTATTGTTATCACAACACAAGCACAGACTGCTTTGTTAAGAGCACCTTATCTGAGATACCTAAATAGAAGGGCAAGAAGATACAAGAGAACAAGGTGTCAGTAGATGAGAGCAGAAAAACCCTAGTAAGCAAAGTTGTTGCAATCCTGCAGATGGGAGAGAGAATAACGTTCCAGACATGGCACTGCTGAAAACTTACCAAAAGGGCAGGAACTCCAATCAGACCTAGTCTGTGTGTGATAGCCCCACTGAGGGCTCAGTCCTATGTGGGAAAAGACTTGTTCAGTAACAAGACACTGCCGTGAAACATCTATTCAAGGTACTTGTCTCTCTCCAACAAGAACTTAGGCTTCAGACTGTAGCTTTCTAAATTCCAACCAAGTTGTGATTTAGGGGCTTAAAGAAGTTTAAAATGGCCTTTGTGCTCTTCTCATGCTCTGTTTCTTGTGGGCTTGCAGTGTGCTGACAGATGCAACACAGACTTGCAAACTCCCGCCTTGCTTATCTTCTAATTAGCAAACGCAAGTTCATGCAGCAGAAAATGAGACAGTCAGCTGTGGATCACTGCACTGCATAAACCAGTTGCTTGTGGGAGGACCCAGTGGGAATGCCAGGAAGACATTGCCCTCCAGTAGGTACTATATCAGCTGGGTTTGATTGTATTATGGTCATTTCATCACACATGACACACGGGACATAAAGGTCCTTGTGTGTTCTAGTCACACTAGAGCTCCTGCTTGAGCAAGAGTGTATGTTTTGTATGCACAGTCTTGACTGGCAGAGAGCAAAACAAATGAGAATTCCCATTATCCTCAGGGAGTCAGTCCAGGGGTAACTGCGTTATTACTACCAGCATTAATAGGTTATGCCTTGTTTCATCTCTGTATTTCTCCTATTTCAGCCTCCAAGAATCAGATTTCATTAGATCTTTTTCTGTTAGATTAAGAAGACATCAACTATCACGTATAGACTGTGACAGAGCAATCAAACAACAATCCCAAATAAACAAAAATCCAAACAACAAACCCTTAACTTTCTCTTCTATAAAACACAAACTTAAAATCTTCATAAAAACTGTTTTCTTTTGCCTATATCCTCATAGTTTTACCTAGATCATAGATTAAACAGCTCATTAGGTTCTCACAAACAACAGTGCTCTTTGAATCTTTTTCAGAGTCCACATGCTATAGAATTAAATACTGTGCTAGTGATACCATAGATTATGTATCTCACAAGAAAACTGTATCAAGCCCAGATGCTGCAACTAATCAGAGCTTGCTCAACAGCACTTAACAAAACTCTACACTGCAGCCCCGAGGATGGGAGTCCTGAATGCTCCTGCCAATGAGAAGGAGGCATGGAAAGAAGGGGGAATGGAGATGGAATGAGATGCTAGGGAGAATCAGAAAAGTTGGACCTGCTACTCCTGCAGCCCCAGTGATGTGAAGATGGTCACAGTTCTGCCGCTGCAAAAGGGAGTATGTATTCCTTGCCCTCTACTCCAGAAGCAGCAGCAGGTCTGCCAACCTAGGAGTGTAGCATAGGCAAAGTAGGCAGCAGTTAATGACTATTTTGCTTCTCCAGGTTTCCTGTGAAATGCCAGACTGGCTCTGGAAGCACAGTGCAAAAAGCTACACTAGAGAAAAACTCAAACCTTGTTGGGAAAAAAAGTACAAGTTGGGAAAAAGAGTACAAGTTTGCACTTGGGACAAGTATTAGAAATAAAATACTGCTACCCTCTGACAAGCAGCAGCAGAGATGGCTTTGTGGTCAAACTAGTGTTCTCAGCCCAATTCTTAAATATCAGATCTCTGTAGGACATATTCACTAGGGCTGAGCACTGAAGAGGCAATAGTATGTGCTGCAGGTCACTGGACAGCAGAGCTCCACTGTATTGCAAAGAACTCCACTACTACTATGGTTGATCACAGCTCATCATCCATTTCAACATGGCAAACAGCTTCTCAACACATTCAGACAGGATGATGAGGAGTGAATTGATGTCTGAACCCCATTGGTGCTGTGAGAAGAATTGCAATTGGATGGGAGAGAGTTAGCTAGGCCAGGTAGAATCCTTGTCCTTGCCACATCTGTGTGGCAGCACTGGATGGAAATTCCATTTCAGTATTGTTAAATCAATACTTTCTGTTAGGAGGAATGTAGGTCCCAGCTCACTTTCCTTTTGGGTGCAGATCTGAGAACTCTGGCACAGGCATTGGGGCAGCTCTGTGGCCAAAGCAGGAGATGCTGCACAGAGCATGACAGAAGATCCCCGCCTGCCCAAAACTGGTTTACTTGCTGAGAGTGGGGCAAAGAAGACTAGTAAGAGATGGAGCTAGTCTGTGGGAAGGGTTTGGCTGTTTTCCCAGTTTTGCACTGAAGTCAGGCCTACAGCTACCAGATGTCAGGATGGGGTGTGGAGAGGAATGTGGTTTCCCACCGTAGGACTCCTACTTGAAAGAGCCTCTGCTGCTGAACCAGTGGGCAGGCTGTTCTACAGCAAGTGCAGGAGGGAGGCTACATTTCTGGAAAGGCTTTTGGCTCCTTTCCTGGTCTCACACTGGAGCCAGGCACACAGTTCTTCCCAGATGTTTGTGATCTCTGCTCTGCGATTTTTCAGACTTGTCAAGGAGTTGTGTAAAGGGAGGAAATATTTCACTCCTATGCAGAGGGCAGATATGCCAAGAGCCCCCGTGGAGGTCCCTCCGCCTGCTTCTCTTAGGAGGGGTCACTCACAGGTGAGCAGCCTTGGAAAATGCTTCACCTCTCAGCAGGCAAGATCTCGAGACAAAGTGCTTTGACAGCAGCAGTTGCTGAGCCTCCCTGGCATGGCTCTGTTCCTGACAGTTTCCATGGTGATTCACAAAAACGGCAGAAAAGCACTGATCTCTTTTGGAAGGCAAATAATAGGATGTGATAGTGCTTGTGGCTGCAGAGATGGGGACAACTCTGCCTTTATGCGGTTAACTGAGCGCCTCAGGGTCAATCCTGGGGCTTACCCCACCAAATTGGCAGGAAAATCATTGCTGTACTATTCCCAAAGGGTGAGCAGCAGCTCAAAGCAATAACTCCCGCTTACAAGCTGCCATAGGCAGGTTCAAAAGATATTTCAGACTGGTTTTTATTTACAGCGTTGGCAAATAATGTCAGCAGGCACCTTGAGCAAGCAGTATTTGATGGTACTTTGACTGGAGAGGTTTAATAGGAAGTGCTGGTGGAGAGCCCATGATGTGCCAGCACGTGCCACAGCATGCAAGCACAGATGCAGGTGTTGCATGCAGAGAAAACACACGCATTGCTCTCTCTTCTGTCATGTCTGTAAGTACATGTACAGAATCTCAAACCTTTCGTCTTAGTCATAGAGGGAAATTAACCATGTGCAAAATACAGATACATAATTGTTACAGCACAGTATCATTTTACCGGGGCTTCACCCACTGCCCTGAAGATCTTGCCATGTCCTCTCTGCATTTTGAATGCAGCAAGTGTTACACAACTCACTCTTCCCCATACAGTCTATAGGTGCGTGCTTGCTTGATACCCACCATTCTCTTGCACACAGCAACTGCCAAACAGCACAGCCTCCAGGAAGAAATGACATGGAGGAGATGGTGGAGGAGTGGCTTTTCTGATCTGCACCATTTTTGTGATACAGTTGAATATTTCCAAAAAATTCTAGGACAGAGTAGTAGTTGTGAAATTGTTAAAGGGCAAGATGACTTTCAAACACAGTTAACAAGTATCTTAAAAAGTAAATCTAGTTTTGTGTGCCACAACCTTTGGAGAAAATGTTCTTGGCTCAGTTCCACAAGTGCTGGGAACCTCTGAAAACAGGCCTCAGGGTGCCTGCAACAAGGTGACCACAAAAAAAAAGGGTCAGTTTTGAAAATTTCCTACCAATAAGCATCCACTGGCATGCTCAGGGACTGGACCGGACCATTCCACTTGCCTGAGGTCAAACTCCTCGTATGACAAGTCTGTCATCTTGGAGGTAGATTTCAACAGCGTTCAGATCTCATTGCCTGGCTGCAGCCATACCAATGACTCCTGCTCACCTCATGCTGTGCTTCCTTGTCCAGAGCCATGCCAGCCTGCAGAGGAGCCTCTGGAAAGCAGGTCGCTGTGCAGCCTCTCCCTGTCAGTGTGCTTCCCTCACCTCAGCCCCAGCATGACAGTATGCTTGCGCCCTCAGAAACCCGGATCAGCACACAGAACAACAGCTAATTAAAACGATCAACACAAAGTAAAGCTGGGATCTTCTGCAAAGGACATCACGGGGTAGTTTTTAATTATTTGTTTAATTAGTGTTAATTGCACACAGCAGGAGAACAGAGCTCAGTCTGCAGTGCCCAGTCAGCTGGCAAGCACAAGGTCTGGCCGCTCTGGTAACTCCAGCCAAAGGCAGTGCAGGAGGGAGGTGCACGCTCTGCTGCCATGACGGAGACGGCAGTCGGTGAGTGAAATTCAGGGGATTTTTTTCTGGAGCAGAGAGAGACCACGCTATCTGTTTAATTGCATAATGTCCGCTTTGCTATGATAATAAGCGTATCATATATAGAGTAATCTGGAAAAACCACACAGCTCCCTTCGGACGCTCGTTGCTGCCTGAGGACCATCGCCCCCCGGCGCGCGCAGCCCGCGCGGCCCCGGCGGCG
This sequence comes from Lagopus leucura, assembly GCF_019238085.1. NCBI lineage: Eukaryota > Metazoa > Chordata > Aves > Galliformes > Phasianidae > Lagopus > Lagopus leucura. The sequence goes on along the minus strand of NW_024962250.1, from coordinate 11,873,073 downwards.
GCGGTTGGGAACGGTCGGGCTGCTGGCGCCGCGCTGACCGCAGGCTGCGTGCTCTGGCGCCACCTGCTGTCCAGTGGCGGCGCTGCGGGAGGGTGGCGCCCGGCGGGAAACCGGGTTGGGATTGAGGGTATTCTTAGATCTGTTCGAACAGATATTGCGGCGCGGAGCTGTGCGGTAGCCTCATTCGGCACTGAAAGGTTTCAGCGTGCGACGTTTAACTGGATCCCAGTGCTTTTATAAGCCACGGAACCTGTGTTGAGCTGTGCTTCCTTTGTTTTGCATTTCTCCACGAGCCTGAACTTCGCAACGGTCAGTTTAGACGCCCTGCTAATTACAGATAAGAGAGCCAGAATTCAAAGCCTGATGTTTCCATACAAGATTCTTGTCTCCTCTCGGCCATGGACTGATTTCTCATGCGGACAAATAGCATTAGAGTTTTTAGCATTTGTTGTTTTCCCAAAGGTTATTTAAGAAGACACCATAGAAATTAAATGCCTTATATAAAAACTTCTAAAATTTTAGATCCTTAGCAAAACTGAGCTGGAGCAAAATTGTAGTGTGATTTTTCTAGTGATAAAAGTAGTGCCACCATTCCCACAAGAAAGAGTTTCTTTTAGATCTGAGAGAGATTTTCTTGTGATTTCTAGATTTAACTTCCCTCTACAGATATACAGCAGTGCAGAGTACTCTATCCAGATCTCTATAGCCTTTGCATGAAACCAGTTCCCACATTTTACAATCCCGGCTTTGATTTACTAGATCTATATGGAAGGTAAGCCTACTGTCATAGTAAATATTCTGAATGGTAGGCGTGCAAGCAAAAAATGAGAGAAGAGTCAGCATTTATCTTCCTGCACAGGACCAGGCAAAATCCCCCATGGATCTGTGACTGGGCAGTATCTCTCAAGCTCTGCAGAGGAGGCAGCAGGTTTTGGATAGCAGCAGCCATACGCGTCTTGCAAGCTCATATTCATTCCTCCCAGAGACCAAAGTCTCTGTCCTGATTTTCCAGTAGCTGTTCATTCTGTTATCATAAAACTGGTCATAGATGGTGCTTTTGATGCTGGCAGTTTGGAAAAATAATATCTTGGCTTATATTCTGAGCACATCTGATTTAGACTCACTGAGTGGAGTCGTGACTGTCCATCATGTTGTCATTGATAGGGAAACATTTTCCTGACGGCAGCTAAATTTTGGGCCAATGTTCACATTTTCAATTAAATAGCAAACTTGAACCTTAAATAGTTACACTTTGCCCTTGCTGTTTGGCTCTCTTGCATACCAAAGGCTTAGCTCTTAGCAACATGAAATCCCATCCTAATTAGCTTCTGTTTAACAATACCACTTTGTACCATGCTCAGAATGCCAAACTCCTTCCATTCTGGGGCTTTAGGAGAGGAGAATATTTCGTTTCAAGCCTGATGCAGTTTGAGACTCTTCCTACAATTTTTTGAAGTTTGAAGTAGTCCTTATGTTAAACCTCAACCACTCTGTGTGAGTAAAAATCAAATTCAAGAAATAAAATACTTTTAACCAAACATAATTCAGTATAAGAACACAAATGAGAAATTCTGGAATATTCAGCCAGAGAATAAAACACATGTATGATTCACTCTCTGAGACAGTGAATATTAATGAAATGGAACAATTCTCAAATGTACAAATAAGCCATCCTTTGCATTTGAACCAAACCTTCCACCACTTCCCAAACACTTCAGTACCAAAGGTACCTCTGTTTAAGACAACTCTTCAAAAAGAAATAAGGTCTTGGCACATATAATCCTATATCTCAAACAGTCATAGTTTCATGTCCCCATGCAAGATGGCAAAATTTCCACCAGCAGTTGTGGAACTGCTTATTCCGTCTGTTGGCAAGACGTGTTCATGAAAATATAAGCAAACACACAAATGTTGAAGAGAAAAAAGAGAGATCTTATACTGAACCATTAAAACAATTGGCATGGCAGTGTGACCGTTTAATGTCTTGAGCTTTGTCTTTTTCTGCCTGCCTTTTCTTCTCTTATGGCCTGGCCACATGGAGAATCACGTCTAGAAAATCTGAAGAGCTACGTATCTCCCTAGAATAAAAAAGAAACAAGATGGCATGTGAGGATCTGCCCACCATAAATGCCAATATTTAATGATGATCATGCACACGTACTGCTTTGTATTCGATGTTATGCTACTATCTGTATATGTATCCTCATATTACAGGAAGGTGTCTGCTTTCCATGAAAGTCTCTTATTTGCAGCTGTCTGAAGATACAGAGAGTGATGAGGCAGGGCTAGTTTTCTTTTCGTCCTTTCAAGAAAACTCTTTGCAATATATTTCACTTGATATCCATGAAACTTTGACCTAAATTCCATCCCCAAAATCTATTCCCCCAGATAACATTATTCATAATTATGAAGATCCCGTGATGGCCTCAAATAGGTCTATTTGCTTTGAATTTTTGTATTTGCTGATTATACAGATTTCTGTCATTTTCTGTGTATTGTGAAGCTGTACAAGCAACATATTGCATTCCTTAAAATAAGGCTTTTTATCTTACAAAGTAAATAAAAATACTCCTTGAAATGATTTTGATGCCTATTTTAAAGGAAAAACTCCACTATCATGTGACACATTCCTGTCACTGTAGGTAAGTATAGAGAAACATGGAAAAGCAAAAAAACCCAAAACCAACCAACCAAACAAAAAAACACAACAAAAAAAGAGCTCAAAAATCTTTGCGTAGATACATTTAAGGTTGCAGGTTTGAATGGATATTCAAGTCAATGAAAATTGGCATGATCTTAGTCTTGAAATATAATATCCAGCAAATCTTTATTTTTTAGATCTTTCTGCCCATAAAGATTTGGAGGCAGTGACTGCATTTTGTTGGGATAGTTTCAGCATGTTTTGTCTTTTACACTCAATGGCATGAAAACTGCAGTCAGGAATCATGCACCAGTGGAACCTTTGACCTCTTGCTCTGTGTGGATGACAGACAGCTGTGTAGAGCCACTATATTTTACTCAAATGACAGAGCTAAGAGACTGTGTGTGTAGTCAGGTCTGGGCTCTGAGGAAAGGCCAGCTGGTGGAAGTTGCAGATAAGGCTGCTAGAAATTATCCAGCGTCACAGAGAAGCCTGTATTAGCCCCAGTGAGTGACAGTTTCCATTTGTTACTCTGCCTAATAATTTGTACTTTTTTGTCATTACTGCTTTTGGATACCCAGAAATCAGCATGGGCAAACGTCTGTTCTGAGGCTGTGAGAAGAGCTTTTTGCAGATTATTCTCTTTCCCTCTGTCATCCAGCAGGTGGGAGGAGATAGACGCAAATAGTGAAATGTAGGGTTGCTGAATGGATTGCTTCCCAAAGATACCTTGTTTCCCTGTGCACAAGTCCTCTGGGCAGATTCAGTTGCCCTAATTTTCATACAACTGTGCACCAGCCTCAGGAAACATAACAGCACTAATTTTTACTCTTTTGGAAAGAAAGTATTTAGGTATCGCAGTGTTAATTTTAATTAATAACAACAAAAAGACCCTACTCTTGCCCTAGCAACATCCCAGCAATACCTACCCTAAGGAACTGCCAGTTGATGTTACAGGACTGGTGTAAGCAGATGGGATATCAACTCATCTATCTGCATCCTTTCATTAGCAGTTTTCTACATTGTTTTAGATGTTTCTACATTTATTTCTGCAAGTATAACATTCTGGGATGTCTTCTTGGGGGGGAAGTGAGGGACAGCGTAATCTAATTATGGAAGCAGGGCTTGTGAATTCCTAATTTCATTGTGTTTTATTTATGCCACAGGGATGTTTGCAGATAATTAATAGCTAAATGTTCACACAGAATTATGAGCACATAAATGTTTTATACTCAGCGCAATATAGCTAGTAGTGGCAATTCAAATCTGGGATCATGCTGGACAAATAGTTCATTTGGAGAAGATATAATATATACAAGGATAGCTCTGGAAGTAATGCTGTCTATTTTGTTACGTTGTCCCAAGACATCAGAGGCAGATGTTGATGGTATAGCAGTAGAGGTTTGTAGCAGAAATGCTAAGTTACAGCATGAAACTGACTGAGCATCTGGTGAGAAGGCAGGGCCAACCCAGGGGAGCTCACCTGCATGCAATGTGTCTGAGTGACCAGAAGGGGTGGAGCCAGGATCCTCCCCTTCCCAGACCTCATTTAAGGGTTGGCAATAGAGACTAAGGTGCCTTACTGGAGTTTCTTGTCTATCTGATGTCATTTGCAGGTAAGAAGCTCCTTTGCTTTATTTTTGTGTCCATGGCTGTTGCATTTGAGTAAACTCTCACTCCCTGCAGCCTGGGACTTTGCTACCCTGTTGTCATTGCTATGCTTTCCATTGCATTCCAAGATCAAACCTTACCACTAATATTCCTTTATGTTTTGTTGCTGTGTGACAAATGGCAACAAAAGGGCAGTCAGACAAACTTGCATCTGATATGAAAGTGTGTATAAAGCTAAGGTGTTTCATTGAGTTTCTCCTTATGGGAAAAATTTTACTCACTGATGCTAAGTGAGTGCTTATGTAATCCAAGCAGTGGATTTGAGCAGTGGGATAATGGGTGGTGCTCTCCAGTAGTTGTGACATTGGAGTGAAAAACAAATTACCTTCTGGATGGGCACATGCAGCTGTCACACCAAAAAATAAAGAATGTTGTGGTCAGCTTACCCATGTGAGTTAGTGGATTACTACCAGCAAACTGCGTGTGGAGCTGAATATCATCTTCAGCACATTGGAAATGATGCTGATAATGTTGAAACATTGCAGTTTGTGTCAGCTTGGTCCCATGTAGGCTTACAGAGGGATGGAAAGAGCACCCTATGCAAGTTTGTTGGGACCTACTGATCTGAGTCTGGAGGTGACAGGCTCCTGGATCATGTTGTTACTGGTGATTGTAAGTGGTGTCACCACTACAAGCTGGAGCCAAAACAACAGCTTATGGGATGATGACATCTGAAACCCCCTTCTAGAAAAAGTTCAAGACACAGCCCTTTAGTGAGTAAAGTCATGAGCACTGCCTTTTGAAATAGTAAAGGGGTGATTCTACTGGATTTCCTGGAAATCAGACAAACCATCAACTCTGACTGCTGTGTTGTGACACTGGCTAAGCTGAAGGCTCAAACTTCCAGAGTCAGGCTCGAGGGGAAGACAACTTTTCTCTTGCAACCCAATAATGCCAGGCCCCATACGAATTTGAGCACCATGGAGAACATTGCCAGTCTTGTTTGCACTGTCCTACTGTACTCATCTATAGTTTAGATTTGGTGCCTTCTGATTTCCAACTGCTCAGGCTAATGAAAGATGAACTGTGTGGACAATATTTTCCAAGTGACAATGCTATCATAGCAGCTAACAGTTAACAGCTAACATAATAGCTAGCATAGCAGCTATCATAGCAGTGAAACAGTGGGTGCAGATTTTGGGTGTGACATGCAGGCCCTTGTTCATCATCTGTGAAAATGCAAGCTAATTGTGATGACTATACTGCAAAATAGTCTTTTACAGCTGAGAACTTTCTCTATCAAATATTGTTAATATGTTCTTTGCATCTATCATAGTTTCCATGAAATGAATAGGAGGCATAACTTCTGGAATGACCTATGTAGTTCATACTCTCGTCAGAATAGATGATTTGTGGTTGTGCTTGTACCTAAGAGACTGATGAATAGAGCATCCTTATCTGCTTGTATCTCTATAGGTGTCCAGGAAAAAAAGCCTGCTGAAAATACAGCAGACTCCAGAAGTATCTTATATGCTGATATCATCTTTGGCTGTGCTGAACTATAGTTGAATATTTCTCTCTAATAGCATGCCCACTGCTAAAACAAAACTTCAAATGTTTTTGAATTGAGAAGCAATTATGATTTATTTGTTTTGCTGAAGCACTGTTCAGTACTGGTACTTTTATTCTCAAATTTGCCTCCTATTGTAATTTTCCTTTGGAAGGATATAAAGGAGGCAAATTAGTTTGTTTACGAAGTCAATTATGCAAAAAGTTCTGATGGCCTTGGGTGGTATAGAAGTGAAAGAGGTCAAATTATGGAACAAGTGCTATTTACTTATGCCTAATTGGGCTTCTTTCTAATCTTCATTTAACCTGTTTAGGATATCTCATGCATTTAAGCAGGGTGTGATGGGACAGAAGTTATCCAGTTTGACCATCAGTGTGGGATTAGATTTCCTGTAGTCGAGCAACTTGTCTGAACTTCTCATCTGGCACTACCTATCATCAGTGGAGAAAGGGAAGCTTGTTCCATCCACTTAGGATTGGAGTGAATCCAGCCAGAAGCATCCACCTCTCATGATTGAGTATACAGGGAGTTACAGGAGTTGGAGGGCAGCAAATTATAATATTCTTGTAGGCAAGTGACTTTCACAGCTGGGGAGACAAAAAAAATACATAGATATCTTTGCTCAAGTTTTACTTCACTTAATCTATTTTTGTGCTTGCTTTTCTGAGGTTGACTTCTCGTTATCAACATTAGTTACACAAGCTGTAACTGAAACTTCTGTAGGGTTACTGATTGGGATTATTGGTATCTGAAGGATAATTTCTAGTCTCTATTAGAATTGCAGTTTTTCAAAAGTAAAGTTTTAAGTATCACTGTGCTGGATGTTGTTGAGCCAGCATTATTAGGCAGTGTAGAAACATCTGATAGTTGTATATTACAACATGATAAAGTCTCATAATACTTATTTTGAAAATGTCTTGAACTAAATGATCTTTGGGGTAGACATACACTTAATCCTATTACATTCTTCACAAGAAGTCTCCTTAAAAACTTTCAAAAATACATTCTTTAGACAGCATGACCATTCCTATGCAGTCTATGCTGGGGTGACGCCTATTGATGGGAAGCTTTGTTATATTAGATAAAGATGATTTTTTGATGAAGTAGTTATTTATTCATTGTATATTAGAGGCAGACAGACTTCCTCATGTGATTCTTCCTAGTCATCAAATGATCTGGGACCATTTGGCTCCTACTCCACCTGACCTGTTAACATTTGTTGGGATCATGTGTCTGTTGTGGGACTACTGCTGAGATGATGACAACACCTGGAAGGAAAAGAAGGAAAGGAAGAAGCCACCTTTTCAAAATGCAAAATGATCTCATGGGTTATCACTTTGATGCGTTATTTACCCTACAAATGTATACAGGTAAGGTTAGGTGGCTGCTCATCCGGGCCTCCGGGCATTTTTTCCAGTTCTTTGTGATGAGCTTCAGAAAAACTTCTCTGCACTTGAGGTGACCTGCTTGAGCTCTTAATGCAAATACACTGTAGCAGCTCAAAACCAGAAGTATTTATTGCTAAGAAGAAAATTAATTTAATCAACATTCTGAAAGCTGCTGAAATGATTTTATATATATAATCTCCTGATTTAGTTTCTCTCCAAGGAGAGAATGAGTAGAAGAGGAAGAGACAGAATAAGGAGGATATGCCTTATGTTAAGGACAGTGATTACTATTTTAGAGTTTTAATAACCAATAATCATATGCTCCTGAATGTACTAAATAATATCAAAGCACAAAATACCACTGGGGGAAAGGTATCTTTCAGAGGCCATCAAATCAAATTAAAGGGCAGGATGAGGCACTCTATAAGCACATCAAAACTGATGAAGAGAAGCTTGGGCAGAAAAGTCTGAAAGATAATTCTTTTTAAACAGCTTTCAGTTACTAGATGAAAAGAAAGAAGTGCCTGAATTTCATAAGCATAATAAGCATTGTTTAAAATTCCATCCTGGGTTAATGTGTGAACTGAAGACATACTTAGAAAATAAAAAGCCTACATAGTAAATAGATAAAATGGAAATTCTAATTTATATTGATTAATACATGAATTATACAGTGTAAAAATAGACAGAAAAAGACAACACAAAAATTACTGTCTATCAGGACTTGAAATGAGTTAAGAGTATGTTCAGAATAAAAAGCCCTAATGAGGGCACATACCGTTGCTTGATGGGGATGATAAGATGATAATGCAGCAGAAAATGCAAAAATATTCAATAAGTATTTCTCTTCTCCATTTGGAAGTAATAAAAATGATGATGCACTTACATCATATGGGCTGATGGAAAAACTTTCCACTCCATTAGTGACCGGGAGGAATGTAAACTATGTACAGGGGGTAAATATTTTAAAATCAGCAGGCCTAGAGAGCTTACAGAAGAATACCAATAGAGCTTATTTAACTGGTTTCTAGCCTGCTGGTATTGATATTTAATACATTCTGTAATAGGGAGGTAATATTAGAACAGTAGAGGAGTGTTTATTCTGTGCCAGTATTAAAAATGACAAAGTCCATAATCACAGAAGATGTGTGCCAGCAAGGTTAGCAGCAGTTTGG